>NC_142525.1:11017315-11037315 GCF_964205215.1 Stylophora pistillata
TGAAACCATTTAAACGGGCCTTAACACCTAGCATGTTTTTTCTCATTAAGTCGCCTCTACATTCTTCTTTTTAGACACTTTCTTGCAGTGTCGATGGATTTCCGCTAACCTGCTCCCTCTCGAAAGTTGGAAAGGCCGTGCAAAGGTCTTTCTCCTACATGATGTCCCTCTTTACAGCCTTTTAAAAGGCATTTCTTTCAAATGAAAAAGAGACACGACATCGCAATTTTATGCTGAATATCTGTGTACTTTCGTTTACGTTGGTGGGGAATTCGTGTTTGACTTTCTTTCTATGTTCAAAAGTAAACAATGGGAACGATTTCTTAAATGAGTCTCAGAAGAATTTAGGCCTGTTACATGAATCTAAAAAACCTTGACCTCTTTGAACGCTAGAATTGCAAATTTGTTTCAACCCTCCCACGTTTTATTAGTCATTTTATTTTAGTTTCGTTTTCAATTTTTCACTATTTATTTTCTATTTCTTTTACCGCAACAGCAAAATGGTCCAGCCTGTCAAGGACCTCAATCCTCTACTTTCGGGAGTGACCACAAAAGTGACTTCTTCCAATTATATCAACACCTTTCAACAGATCCTCTCTTCCACATTTTCAATCACAAATGTGATGAGAAGAAAGAAAAGAGCAACTAGGATAACTAAGGTATACTGCTTGCTTCTACGCCAAATTCTCAACCTCGTTCCCAGGGCCTTTTCCCTTAGCTGGGGGTGGGTGGGGGGTGTGGAAAAGGCCCTGGGAACGAGGTTGGCCAAATTCTCATAACTGCTATAATAGGAAATGTTTGATAGGCAACAAAGAGAATTAGAATGGAGATCTTACAAGTAAATAAATGATCATCCAATCCGGATAAGTCAAGTCTGGATGGGTAGGTGTGCAAGAAAAAGTAAAGGGAGGAACATTGTTGTAAAACGGGATCAAGGATGGCCATCTTTACGATAAAACAGTTGACGAAATTACTCTTGGCCTACAGACAACTAGGTTTCCAACTAGCGACGCACTGTGACCGAATTCAGTGAAGTAGAAATAAAACGTTTTCCCGATTCACGGAGGTGAAATTTTAATGAACTCGTTCATTTTGAAACTTGTCTTAGCAAAGGCTATTGTTAACATATGCCCACCAGGTGAGCAATGGAGAGCTATTTTTGGATGATCAACCGTTTTGGAAGGCTAATTTGACGACAGAAGTTTTTCGTTGATGCTTGGCCCAAGTATAAAATGATGGGGAGATGGGGGTAGGGGTCAAATTTTTCCCTCTCACTTCCCCTTGAGCGCTACCAAACAGGCTGGCATTCTAATTTTTCTCTCAACTGCAAGGGTCTGGGAAGAATTGTTAACACTGAGTGTTTATTTCCTACTAATGCAGATTCATCGTTAAAATGCAAGGTCCGCGCTTCTAATGAATCTTGGATATGTATTTTTACACTATATGGCAAACGGCTAAAACTTAACTTCTTCCTGTCTGCCCTTAATGGTCTTCATGACGTTGTTAAACTATTTGCATTAACTTCAAAATAAATGAGTGAAGTAAGTAATAATATAGCGAGCTTTCCAAATCTTATTTCACTACACATTTCTATTCGAATAAATGCTATTTTTTAAGAAAGCTTTTCAATAGGGTAACTCCTTCAGTTTTTGTACAAGATAAAAAAAAACTGCTATCCATGGAGGCCCTACACATATGATGAAAAAAGTTAATAGGAATAATAGTGATGATTAGCTATAAAATGCTATATATTAACTATAAAATGTTATATAAAGGACTCAAACATAAAATTACGAGCAAAATCATGAAAATATTAAAATTAAATCTGATTAAAAATTACACAGCCATTATAAAAATGGCCTTTTTTATACATTCTATCTTAATAGACCGGAGGAGTTTAAGTTTACCACTGCTCCTTGTTGTTCTGGGCAATACATCTTTATTATGATTGGAGTAGTACATAAACAACTGTGGACAAAAGTTGCCTAAGCATTTCTTAACTAGATTGCGTACGTGGTTCTCGCGCCTTTTCTTCCGAGTTACGTGACCTAAGAAATTTAGCGCTTTTTCGCTGCTCCCCAGACGCATAACAATACGAGCAGCGCGCCTCTGAATTTACTCCAACTTATCAGCGTTAATACTCCTGCAGCAGCTCCACACAGTATCGCAGTAATCAAGAATAGAGAGAACAAACGACTTCTAAACGGTACCTGCCCTGTACATGTTTACATTTTTCCTAATTCGGCCAAACATTGCTAATCTCTTTCTACCCTTACCGATCAAGAATTCAGCGTGTGCATTCCACGTAAGCGACGCATCGAGAACAACTCCAAGATATTTATAATCTGAAGCGCAACTAAGTGCTTTTCCATCAATAACTACAGAGAAAGAAGTAGAAAGTGCCAGCCTAGAGCCAGTGCCAGAAAACCGAGAGGATACACTCCGTTTTGCCCTTATGCATGAACAACTTATTGTCTAGCTATGAGCCATTCATTTACCAATGCCAATTCGTTTGTCAAGGTGTCCTCTATCACCAAAATAGTTACATTATAACCGTGTCGTCAGCAGACATCAAATTCTGGCATTTAGTTCAAACCTTTGGGAGATCATCTATAAATAAAATAGACAATAAGGGACCGAAAACTGATCCTTGGGGATCCCCAGACGTAATTGGGCATAGTCAGAGGTCTCCCAACTTGCTTGCGATCAGATAAATAGCTTTTGAACCAATTCAGTTCAGTGTTCTTAGCTTCATGACTCTAGCTTGTTTATCAATAGATCGTGATCGACAGAATCAAATGCTTTACTCGAGTCAATAAACACAGTGCCAGTGAGTAAACCTTGATCCAGTCCACGTCGAACGAAATCGTAGAGGGTAACGGCATCAAGTTGGGTAGAGTGATTTGATCTAAATCCACACTACTTTTAACTGTGAAACCGGTTTTGATTGCCTTTTCTTACAAGCATTGATAGAAAGATTATCATACATGAAGAAAATGACTAGAAAAATCAGATTTAATTTTCTGTCTTTTGCCGTAGAAACTAATGGTAAAATTGACTTACTCGAATTCTGCTACACTCTGATCTAATAGCTTCACTGTGTGTCAATAAGTTGACATATTGGTTAACTGCGCGTGATATGCAAATAAGGTTTTATTTCATTTATCTACAAAGGGGACGCCTACTATTCTAGCCAAAAATTTTCGCGAGAACAAAAGCTTGTATGTATTGTTCGTTTCATGGTTTCGATATGTGTTCATTATCAACCGTTTTGTTGTTGTGTCCCGAAAACTTTGTCGAGGGTTGTAGTTATCAGATCAAATCGTCTTTTATCAGGATGTTATTGTGAGGATTAGGCATGTCATTTATTCTTTTTTCCTCAGTTACGTCTTTGAACCTGCACTCGCTAAATGCTGGTCGGAATACCCTCCCCTACACTTTTGATATTCATCATTAACTCCTACCCAGGCTTACATCCGAGGATCTTGGTCTGTGCCCAGTTGTTAATATTGTTCCCTTACTAAATATCTAAAGGTTTTTAATTCGCACCTAAAAAAATCGCCATTTTAAAATAGCTTTTTCTAAATACTCATTGGAAATATGGGGTTTTCCGTAACTTTTCTCGTTATTTTATCTATGGGTCTGTGCCCAGATATTGGGTTATTATATTAGGTATCGTTTAAATAGTACTAGACCAAAGTTGGCAAAGACAAACATTATTTACCACTCCTAATTGAGTACTGATTACTGGCGTAAGAAATAACTTAAAAATTACCATGAGTAACTAATAAAAGTAAAAATGCTAAAATTTACCTTAAAACGAAAAACTAACATGCACAATACAAAACTACCTACCGACTTACAGATTTCTCTTCAGAATGACTGTAAGGAAGTTTTTCTTTCTAATTTCTTTGACTTCGCTACCAAACTAAGCCCGGGGAACTATCGAGAATTTTGTTCATGTCAAGTTATTATAACTAAATTTAGCTGCAAATCATCTCTCCTCTGTGGTAAAGGTAAGCCGATTCATCATGTTATAGAATAGTGCAAGAAGACATGAGATCGAGATATCTTCGCGAGCGGGTAGTGTCAAGGCCTTTAAAGCATCACGGCAATGTAAGCCAGCCTATGTTCACTTAGAAAGTCATACAGCTCACCCACTGTTCTCAATCCGTTTCGCTTGATGATGATATGCAGTAAATTTTTTTCTATTCGTACCATAAAAATATCTTTTAGACTCAAATTCAGCCACTTTAGAAAAGGACGATCTCTTGGGAGATAACCTGAAACAAAGAACTCAAGCATTTCCATTAACTGTGCCTCACAAAATATGAGTTGTCCCATAATTTAACGTCCCTAGATTATCAAGTTATACGAGTGATCTACTTTATGAGCTACTAACAGATATATACCAAGGACCATTGTAATGAAGAAAAGAAGAACATATCTGTAGTTTTGTTTCATTTTCTGATATGGGTCTAACTGATGTACTTTTCATATGGAGTGGAGTATAGGTGTTAAAGTAGAGACGCAATTCCAGACTCGGTGGTGATAATAGAGGTTGTTCTCTCAATATTTCGTATGGACATAGGAACACCAAGCTTTGTCAGCTATTCATGGGATATGTAGTGTTTCTTTGTGTTCCCGAAACGCCTCGTGGCTATTGTTTTCTTGGTAACAGACACAAAGAAACGATACAAAGTATAAGACTGAAAACATGTTACTGTGGAAAAAAGTCCATTGTATGATACGGGCTGACTCCAAAGGTTTGCCGGCTCAATAGGAGTGATTACAGAGGAAATTTATTTCTTAAATTGACCGGTTATTATTGAATGGCAAGTGGAATTTCGCAGCTGGAAGCACCCACATCTTAATAACTGACCTGGATTAACTTAATACAACTGATTTGGATTCGTAAAAAGCTGTAATTACCGGCCCCTGTAGGCTAATGTATTTACTTGTTGGCGTTCTTATGGGACGACTGTTCCATAAAACGTTACTTACGCTGAATAAAACTCGATAGGATCTCTTTCTTTATTTCCGGCATTTCATCGATAAGCAAGTCATCAGGTAACAAAGGACCTGAAAAAAGATGACGATTGAATCGTCTCAGGAATAAACAAATGACTTTGGCTCGATGGCTTCACATACAAACGTGGAATTGTAAAAAGGCTCCACCACACGACTCAAATGATTCGAAACTATACTTTATGGAATTTATGAGCAACCCCCCCCCCCCTCCATTACTGTTGTTGGTTTTTTGATCACGTGTATTGCCTCTCGCTCACGCTCAGTTTTTCGCTGCGTCGATAAGAACTTTAACTTTGTTGGTTTTCGCGGCTAACTCTCTCTTTAAGGCTGTTATGGAGCGAAACGGAATATATTCATTACACCATGGTGCGGTTGTTTCCAGATCATTAACCTCAGCAATTCGAGCCGGCAGGTATTTCGTTCTTAGGTAGTTGGATCAATAGCCCAGTTTTCGTGCGGCCTTTTTTTTTGGAACAATTTCGATTGTCACACGCTCCACAACTGATTCAAAACAGAGGCTGTTTGTTGCCTAGAAAACAGTGGAACAGATGATGACTGTATTGGCCTTGTCAGAGGAATAATTTCTCTTTTTTATAAATGTTTCCCTTGCCGAGTATATCATAAAGTATTTCTATTTTGGCTTTCCTCGGGTTTGTTCATAATACCTTTATTGCCTTCCTATACCACTGTTATGTTTTAATTAAATATTTCACGTATGAGTATCAACTCATACGTTCAAATTTAAATTCAAATACTAATAGGAGCATTATGTTGTAACTGAACATTAAATGAGTGATATCGCAAGTTTTGCAAACTTAAAAATTTTGTTTGTTTTATGTACATTATTTTCTATTTGAATTTCACGGATTGAAGAGAGTTTCGCGAATAAAAACCTGACCATTTTGTTTCACAAGGCATCTTAATCCTCATTGCTCAAAAATCAATAGATAAGTATTAAGAAAAACTTAAGAAAATCACGGTAAAACAACAAACCTGTTGTCCCTCCTGGTGTGATCTGCCTTAAGTGATCGAACACGTCCATTCTTTTTAAAATTTTAGCTTTCCTTGCGAAGCCACGGATCAATGTTTTCTCCTTAGAGGTGGGTTTTGTGAAACAATATTCACCTAACTGTAGCGAGATTTTCAGTTGTGTTATGATAGCTTCAGGTCTACTTGACGATGACAAAATATGTTCTACAAAAACATCAAAAAGAGTACAAATCTCGTTTTACTACTGAAGAATGACAAAATACAACATTCTTATCAAGCCCTGATAGAAGTATAGTTGATATACAATTATTCGAATATTTCAGATGTTTTGAAATCAGAAGTCTTATGACAATGAGACGCCGACTAATTCTTAGGGCTTAAATATACTGATTTAGAGTAACACGTCTATCCGCTGGCTAAATTTAAATCGGAAGGCTCAGCTGGAGATATAACGCAAAAATGAGAAAAGTTGACTGATAATTTTTCTTTTACATTTTAAAATATGAATATGATTATTTATGCAGCGAAAGTTTTCTTGAAGCATAATGTGTTTGGATCGCAAATTCTAAGACCTCTGATAGTTTCGCCGACATAGTGACATCATTTGTAAATGCTTTAGCATTGATGTAGCCCTTAGCATGCTTATCCCAACCAGGTCGCCACTAAATTCTGTACAATTAGCAAATAAAGAATCGAGGCCTTGACTGTGCTCTGTTCTGTTGTAAAGTGCGCAGAAAGTGGCTAGAGCTCGAAAGAAGTGTAGAGTCAGCGGGTCCAATGCCACTCTTTTGCTTGTAGTTAATTAGTCTTGATAAAGAATCTGAAAGTTGAATTGCTCAACGATTTCCGGCCGAATTGTGGCTCATAAAAACACGCAAGCTTTTTCTCATGACAATTAGAGAACGAACTGCTGTTTTCTGAATAAAGGACAGCCGAATTCACAAAAACATGACGATTACTCGGGCAGACAGAGCCTTAAAACTCGGCTGATGTGACTGATGTAGCCCTCCACTAAACGCATCAGAGAGGATATTAGAGCTTTTAGTTGTTTACACGAAAGGCGGACGATGTAATTTCTGAGGCTTGCTTCAATGCGACGACCGGAGATCCCCATGATGATTTCAATCGCTCTGACACAATCATGACTTCTATGAATTTTAACAGTTATGCTTTTTTGGTTGTATTTTTATCTTTACTGCATGTTTTGTTCTGTTTTATTTTTGAACATGAAACTATATATACTATACGATTGTGAGCTGTGTTTGAGTTTTAATGTCGTACATAAGCTTACAATCTAACTGAGCGTAAAAACTTTCAAACTCTCGAAAACTTGGACGATCCATTTAATTTCGCTTTCTTTGTGACGAATTTCGTCTGTGCTAACGTTAGTATAACATGAATTACGGTGCTTGGGAAAAATTCGGATATTGTACAACTGAGATGGCGTGACAGCTTTAGCTCAGCTCCGTGTATTGTACTCTGATAAAACACGCTCTCTCAACCAGTGACAGTGCGCTTTATATCCGAACTCAGTAAATTTAATAATATCCGAAATAGTACAGGTCTTAGCCACTATGACCCATTAAACATCCAACTCATTTAGTTTTATGGGACTGACCTGCATGCATCCACATTCTTTCACCCTCTTTCAAGGCCTTTAAAGTGAATCTGATGCTATCCATTTTTTTCTTCACGTTGAAAGCTTTATAATCAAAGACAATCGAGGATGCAACAACACTTAGTCTCAATCAAATTAATATCAAACAGAGGAGAACATTACAAGGAAATGCTATTTTTGAAAACGAAACATCACAGAAAGATGACCTACCAAACTCTTAGTTTTCTCGTAAATAATGTTAAAGCCAGAAATTTGATATTCATCAGCCCAAACACGTTAAAAATAAATGGGGCTTAAGTTTCGATTGCACGCGAAAATCAAACAGCAGGCGAAGCACAACCTGGAAGGGTCCTGAATTTTCATTTTGTTTAACCGGAGAAAATTTTGTCATCAGCTGTAGCACCAGCTTCTCAAAAGCAAGTGTTTCAACTTAATAAATTGATTTAACGTAAAATTCTTCTACAATAGTAATCGTTTGATTTTCTAACCTTCAGATGGGTATGTCTCTCTGAATACCTCATGAAGGCTGTTCCATTTGTCCATGACATCTTTGAACGAGACTTCGAATCGGTCGAGCTGTTCAAGTCTGTCACCTGAGGATAAGCAAAAGATCTGTTTTTTTTTTGTTTTTTTTTTAACAGTATGAGAAAGATAGTATTTTTTTTAGCTACAAAAAGATGTTTCTTTTCTAAACGAGACCAAGAGTTGTAGATCTTTGGCTCTCACAAAAAGCATCTGCAAGAACCACGTCAAGCTAAAGAAAACAGAGTCATCGTGAGGCCATCATTTGTACGCCAAAAGGCAGGGGGAGCTTGCTGAAATGGCAGACGTTCACTTCATTTCACGTTGTTTATGAAATTGGTTGTTTGGGAGGAACTCAGAAGCCTTGTCTTCCCTCACACGAGGTGTAGCGTTAGGAGGAGAAAAATGAGATCACAGATTACGATAAGGCAACGCGTTCCTTATGATGTGAGGTTGTCTTCTCTGAACGTGTTTGAGTGAGTGTTGAAGGATGTACTTTGATGCGCAGGTTACATCTTTTCATGGCAGTCTTCACACCCAACAACAATCAAAATAAAATGGCTGCCAGCAATGGAACGATTGTATCGTTTCCCCATATAACCAACAGAAATCTGGACACAAAAGCAAGGTAAATATCTGACATCAGTTTATATGGTTATCTTAAGTTGTCTTGGGTAACCGAGGGGGAAGGGGAATTCAATGGTAAAATCTCGTCAAGAGCGAAGGTAGAACTCCCAACAACTCTTATTGATCTATTAAGAATCATAATTCAGTGGAGACTAACTGTCACCTTCGCCTTTGTCGAATCCATATTCAGAAGGCGCATTACTCCAGGTCCCTACTCCACTATCCCTTGGCCGCGCGATTTCGCTGTACGTCTCCTGAATATTTTCCAAATATTCTTCTACAAGAACTTTTCTGCGAAATGGTAAAAACTCTTTCTCTGGAAAAGGATCTCTTGTATCATCTGTGGTCATTTTTCGTTCTTTTAAAAGGTCTGAGTCAGAATTTGCTCGTTCTATTAATCCTCTCTTTTCTTGAAATTCCATTTCTAAATCTATGGAAAAAGACAGTGTATTGGTAAATCAAGCGGTGCGTTCTGGTATCAATTTCAAAACAGCATTGAGACATTAAGCAAGAGAATTGGTCCTCAAGTTACTTGGATAATCTTCATGCTCTTGGAAGTAAATATTATCCTGGAGGGTGAGCTAACCCACAAAGGAAGTGAAACCCAAGGTTTTTACGAAATTACATTTAGCGCACAACTCAAACTTGCAATTCAAATGACTTTTAATTAGAAACTGTTATATCGATCCATTTCAAGTCAACACCGCTTATTACACAGGACTGTTTACGCAGAGCACTTTCTCATATCTTTCAGATGATCATCTCGAGAAGCCGTCGCTACGTGAAGATAAAGAACAACCTATCGCACATTTCGATACATTACGAACAACAACCTTTCCCCAGCTTGATCCGTCTATCGACCAAACATACAAGTAAAATGATATTGCGATAAACGGGTATTCTTTAAACCCGCGTGACAGACTAAGGCGAAATTAAAAAGAGGAAATATTTCAAGTCTACAATTTGATATCTGCGCATATTTCTTTCTGCAAACCCAAAAATTTGGACTGAAAATAATCTCTATTAACAGTAATGAATGACGTTTGTGCACAAAGAATGCTTATTAAATAATTTAGAAGTATTGAGATCGATTTCCCCCGAATAGGAACAAAAGAATTGTAGCTGATGTAGATATAATCAAACCGGCCGTGCACAGTGATGATAACATTTACTGCATAATTTCTTGAAGAAGAGACGAATACGTGAAAAGAAAACACAAATTCTCTGAAAATTCACAAGGTAACTTTCTCAACCCCACCTGGCTCGAGAATTTACCCATCCCTTGTCAACATTTGCATTTTCAGTCGCATACGAGGAAAAATCGGTATTAAATGGATCGTAACCCCACAGTCTTGATTTAATATATCATATCTTCTAGAAGCAATGAATTGTCTCATCATTGGAGACAACAAGAGTTGTTATTCATTCGTCTTGAACAAGGAGCCATACATAATGGCGGGACTATTAAAAGTTTAATTACCTTCTGTTTCAGATATCATCAAATCGAACATGGCATTTCTGTATTCATCCTCGTCGATGCGGACAGTCAACGTTACCTCACCACCTGCCAGCTGCTTTATTTCCTCAGTCACAAGAAACTCTTGTAAATCTGTCTGTAGTGTTTCGTCTTGATAACTTTGCCACAATGCATCAAGAGCGGAAATGCTTTCTGATTGAATTATAAATCGGGTCGATCCCTCACTAATTGCACGTAAAAAATTTCCAAATGGAAGAACAGCTTCTTTGAAAGCATCGACAAATGCTTCCATACTGGGACTCCTGCGCAGGACCATCCATGTAGTGACAACCACAGCACCACCAGTAAGATTGCGGAAAGTACAATGAGGTGTTACAACTGTAAAAAGTATGGAAATCATAGCTTTTACTCTAGCCCGTTCCAGTCTGTCTGATTGTGGAGTCAACCGGAAAAGCAGGGCTAGACAAAGAAACAAACGTTGGCTGTGGAGAGCACTCCTTCTCAGAGCCCCAACGTAATTTCGCTTTCCCGCTTCTTTGCCTATCTCCCGTAACTGAGAGCCTGGCAAAGACTGGATTTGAAATAATTGCCATATTCGAAAGTTACACGTTACTGAGAGAGAAGACAAAGAAGCTTATGAGTAAAAGGGACGTGGAAGCCGCTATAGAGGTTTTGCATGGCAGCCATGTTGCATGGCAGGAACAATAGATTAATTTTCTCATGGGAAAAAATTTTCTTTCTTATGCAAAATATTTTCATTGTTCCTGCCATGCAACATGGCTGCCGTGCAAAACCTCTATAACAGTTCAGTAAGAATTCATTTTCGATCATGGGAAAAAAAAAAACGCGTACAATAGTTATTCAAGGACAATATATATAGTCCAGAATCAGCAATTTACATGTTTATTATCCAACTACACTCCGTAGAGTACAAATAACACCATAGGCGAGTACAAATATCACGCGGTATTCGTACTCCAGAGAACCGGTTAGACAGGTTTTCTCGCATAGCGCAAGCGAGGAATTGGATTGACGTTACGGGAAAATATAATGGCGGACCATTTGAATCATATTTTACGGCAACGAAGTGCCTGAATGGTTGGAAAATATAGATAAAAGTCTATTGGATAAATCTAACAAAGAAAAACAACTAGACGATCAGGAAATTTCTTCATTTATTGAAGAAAATGGAAACAGCAACACGACAACGCCCCAATTCCGTTCCGCTTCGCATACTCACACACTCCTCGTAAATAAATGTCCACGAAATTCGCCCGCACTGAAATAACAGTTTGGCATGTTGGCTAATAAACAACCTATTAGACGTTTTGTTGTGTAGTATCGCTAAGTATTTTTACTCGTTATTTGAATTTTGACTCGCCCTACGGGCTCGTCAAAATACGGTACAACTCGTAAAAATACTCAGCGATACTACACAACAAAACGTCTAATAAGATATATTTATTTGGTAGATATGGAGCATATTTCTTTATTGTTACTCATTTTTTCATTTAACTTTCTGGTAAGGGTGACCATATAGGTGTTGAGTTTGCCGGGATTACCACGCAATGGCTCTGTTCTGTAATGGCGTGAGCCTCCTAAAAGCACTTTGTCAGCGGGTTTTACTGTCTCAGGTTTAAGGATCCTTAGAATTGACTCTGCCGGAGTCTTAGCCACATTAATTCGTACTCTCTTACCTCCTATTACTCTTTCTCCAATTTTTATTCCACTGGTAAGAACTGAAGCAGCCTTAGCTGGAACATTAAATAAATCGATTATTGCTATTACTGTTGAATTAAACATAAGGCCCATGAATAAAGGAAATATTTGATCATAACTGGCAGTGATGCTGCGAGCTGATTGGCAAATTTGCCGTTGTACGTCGATAAGATTACAGACAACGGTACTCGCTTCGAACTGTCACGCAATGGTCACATACTGAAAAATCGCTTAAATTAACGTCGATATTGGGGTAAAAACAAATCGACAGTGGTTTAGCGTTTGTGATCTTGTCC
This sequence comes from Stylophora pistillata, assembly GCF_964205215.1. Lineage (NCBI taxonomy): Eukaryota > Metazoa > Cnidaria > Anthozoa > Scleractinia > Pocilloporidae > Stylophora > Stylophora pistillata. The sequence continues at coordinate 11,029,596 of NC_142525.1, forward strand.
ACAACGATATTCGTCATCCCGGAAGTCCAAATTTGTTGCGGATCACAAATATCGTTGTCGATGAGAGTACAAACCACGATCAAACACTGTAGATCTGTTACATGTAAAGCACAAAACTTGACAAGCTCTTAATTTTTAACTAAATTTGTAAATCGCACATTGTGTTCTTACGTAAGTGGCCAGGTTACTAAGGTGTTTTCAAAATACAGCATTGAGTTAGATAAACCAATAGCAGTGCCGAGTAGTTAACGCAGTTGAAGACTAATTTAATTGAAGCATTTTTTGTGTGACTTACACAAATTGTGTAGCCACATTATGGCACGATCTGGTTTATTTATTCATTTAATTTTCCACAAGAGTCGAGCGCCTGTCACGTGGTCTAGTGTCGTACGGCGCAGTTGTCTGAAACAGCCATCTTGGTTGTAAGCGTGGTCTCGAGTAATTTTTTCAGTTCTGGTGATCGTAACACGAGTTAGTGCTCCTCGCACAAACCAACACACCCAGACCCGGCTTGTGTTAGAACTGAAGCTTGTGCAAGAAGTTTTACGCTCTTAAAACGCAACTGCTTGAATCTTAGGTACGGGTTGCACCACACTGAAAAAGAGTCATTGCACTCTCGCAAGCGGGAGATGGAAAAACGCGGAGCCCTATTCCATGGAATACCCTATGAGGTACCTATATGGAGTAGCCGTGTATTGGTCGAATAAAATACTTTATAAACATGGTAAATCATTTAGATGTACATATCTTAATCTAATTTGAGCTTGCCAGCTCTCCAACTGTCACAGTAGTAAGTATTAAGCAGTAATAAGCAATAACAGTAATAAGCTTAATCATTTCATCGCATGCAGCGCCCGTGGGCAAGATGAAGCGAATCCTGTGTTCTGATTGGCTACACGTGCGGGCATCTTACCCGTTCGAGATTGCCCGCATTGATTCCGCGCACGAAAAAATAAAATAAGAGTTACGTTCGTAACTCTTGGACAATTTCGGTGACGGAAACGCAAAAAGCGCCAGAAGATAGTCAAAACGGAGAAAACAGAAACGAGTCCCGTGAGTTAGTTGTGCTATAAAAACAGTTGGCTTCCTTTCCCGGCTCTCGAAAGAAACAAGACATTAATTCTTAATTCTTCATAAAGCGTAATCATTTTGCAATATAATAAATCTATTAAATTAATATAATTAATATAATAAATCTAAGTAAGTAAGTCAACTTTATTTAAAGAGGGTGTACACATAACAGCTTACGCTGACAAACCAGTATCTATTAAATTAATCTAATAAATCTATTAAATTAATAACATTAATAAAATGAATCTATTAATAAATAAATAATAAATTTATTAGCCAAGCTTGTTTGGTCCATAAAAATGCAAAAAAAGAACTTGGCTAATATCCAGCCATCTTGATCTCACGCTTGGTTGATAACGCATATTTACTGCATTTTCCAAATCAACCGCCCCAGTCGAATGTATTTGCTGACCCATCGGTGTTGTGTTTTTTTTTTTTTTGTTCCTTTACATATCTCAATTTTATTACGCTACAAATAGATAAGCGAAGAGAAGGTCAGTTTAAACACGTGGATCACTTTTTTTTTAAGTCCTAGCTTTTATCCTCATCGCTTCACACAATTAAGAAACCCATGAGGTCTTTTCTTAATTAATTGAACGCAACACCTCTTACAAACGCAATATATAAGCAGGTATTTTGAAAGATGTGAAACCCGCCGCCGAAAGAAGGATGTCTGTACTTTTGGCCACTTGAAGATCATCATAAATATAGATGGTAATCGGCCAATAATAGAAAACGTTTATAGATTACATTTAAGGTCATTTAAGCCTTCCGTTTGAAGTGGCCAGCATTATAATGTTATATTCGATATGGCGGTCAATTCGAATTCGTGGACTATATCAAACTGTGACAATCGGAGAGCTTGCACGCTCAAAATACATTAAGATTTTAAACGATTCACCATGTTTATAAAGTAATTTCGTTTGACCAATACGTGATTTTCAGGGGTACTCCACTTTGGTACTCCATAGGGTACTCCATAGGGTACTCCATGGAGTAGGGCTCCGCGTTTCGTCATCTCCCTTCGTAAGCCAACAACTATCGGTTTGATGTTGTGGGGCGGGTTGCACCAACGAGTGTCTGAAAGTATTTGAAAGTGTTTGAAAGTGCCTGAAGCCCAGGCGGGGGGGGGGGGGTACTCCCGCGAATTTTGGATAGGGGTGCGCCGCGAAGGTTCGTAAACCCTAACCCTATTTAAGGACTTAGAAAGCGAAAACTGATACCCTTTTTAAGGCCCAAAGCCGAAAAATGACACCCTGTAAGAGGCGTTACGTGTATTTACCCGCTTAACGGCTATTAAACCTCTGTTGCAAAATCATTTTGTTACAATACTTAAACGGATACATCAAGTTTTTAAAAAAAACTGTGCGTTTAGGCGGGCGTTTTCACACTCCAGTTTAGATAATACAATTAAGCTTCCCTATCTAAGAACCACACCATAGACACAGAAACAAAAGGGTAAAAAAAAATACCCTATTTAAGGACCGAGCACCGCAAAAACCATACCCTATTCCGCGGCACGTACCTATATGGCCCATATATGTGAGTACCCCCCCCCCCCCCACCGGGGCCTGAAGCCTCCTGAAAGTCCCAAAATGTGAAATAAGTTGTAATGTAGTTGCATTCTCCTTGCACTATGGAGAATTCAAGGAGGCATATTTCAAAACGACAAAAGTAAGTATGGGAATCTCGATTGGACGATACTGCGGAAGGATTGGCTCTCATGACAATTTCGGGAAAACAAAGGATATCTCAGCACGTTTTAAGGATCAAATTTGGAGTTTAATGCTCATGATGTTCCACGTGCATTACGTTGTTGTGACGCACGCCTTACAAAGAAAGTCGCCAAAACAGCGTCAAAACGACCTTTGGAAACAAAGCGCCGGGCGACGGAAAAAAAAATAAGGAGACTTCACACGATTTATTCCTCGCTTTTATTATCCTTTCAAAATTTTTCTTATTTTTTTTTATAATTTTTCCTTTTTTTAACGGCCCACACATACGCTTAAAATTCGATCTTGATATGTTAGTTACTGCCGTTAATGAACTTTAGACCCCAAAATCACACACAGTAAGCTTTGGCCGCCTGTGAAGGAACAAACGTTTGGTCGAGTGACTTAATAACTGTTTCGAAAAGAGAGAATTCGCTTACCTTGTGCTCTTCGTTTGCAGTCCTCCCACTCTTTTCTCTCCCTCTCGGCACCATCTTCCTGTTTTCTCTTCTTCCCAAACTCCTCTACTAGTTTACACAAATCTGGTTTCTCTACCTCGGTTGCTAAGGATTTCAGGATAGTGAGGTTTTCTATCCCCAGATTGTTCTGTTGTTCTAACTCTGTGAACAATGAGTTCAAGTTTAAGATACGTTCTTCTCTTTCATGAGCAATTAGATTTTGTCTTCTACAAATTGAAATGAGTCGTGGCAGTTCATTGGACTCGTCGAGTGCGCGACTTATCCGCTCCAGAAGCTGTTTGTAATCCTTTCTCTTCACTTCAAATCGCTCCAACACTCGAAGAAGATCCCATTTTCTCAGCCCCTTAAGGAGTTCCTTCAATACATAAAGACGATCAATTTCAAGAAGATTATTTTCCTCTAACTTGGAAAGCAACGAAATAACGTCCGTAATATCGTCTACAGATCCATCAGGAAGAAACCCTTTGCAAATAAATATCATTCGTTCGCGTTCATTTTGCCAGTCGATCTCCTTGCTAAACTGATACAGCACATTACGGTATTCAACGACAGACATAACGGTGGCTTGAAATAAAAATCAATCGAAATTGAGACCGTGCATCGCTAGTCAACATACTTCGCCCGACTCTAACTTGTTTCGTTGAGGTTACGCTTGGTGGTATTGTTACTTGACTCAATATTTTGTCACTCATTCTCCAACGAATTTACAATTAAGAAAATAAAATATCGGGTGGGGGTGTAGAGGCCAATTCGACTCTTTGAAATTGATTAAAGTCCTAAAAGAAATCCGGCGTTTAGTTTTCAATTTTTCATTGAACAATTCGGAAATTTTCGCATTTGCAAACATGATCTTATAGAGGCCTTTAAAGAGGTTTTCACCATCAAAACCAACTGGCCACAACATCCTCTAGCTTTTTCTTTTCCTTCTCAACTATGCATTTTTATGAACAGGCGTAGTTTTTTAATCAGTTACTTTTTAAACAACAACAAACATATGAAACATATGTGTGAACTGTGGTTATGAGACGTATATGAGAACGATCCTTCGCAGTAAAGCACTATTTGAGCAATAGTGAAAATCAGACCTGAAAAAAATTTCAGGCCTGTACGGGATTCGAACCACTGACCTCTGCGATACTAGTGCAGCGCTCTACCAATTGAGCTAACAAGCCAACTGGGAGCAGGCCATCAAATTAATTCGACATAAACCCGTAGATGATAAATCAAACAACAACAAACATATGAAACATATGTGTGAACTGCGGTTATGAGACGTATATGAGAACGATCCTTCGCAGTAAAGCACTATTTGAGCAATAGTGAAAATCAGACCTGTACAGGCCTGAAATTTTTTTCAGGTCTGATTTTCACTATTGCTCAAATAGTGCTTTACTGCGAAGGATCGTTCTCATATACGTCTCATAACCGCAGTTCACACATATGTTTCATATGTTTGTTGTTGTTTGATTTATCATCTACGGGTTTATATCGAATTAATTTGATGGCCTGCTCCCAGTTGGCTTGTTAGCTCAATTGGTAGAGCGCTGCACTAGTATCGCAGAGGTCAGTGGTTCGAATCCCGTACAGGCCTGAAATTTTTTTTTTTTCAGGTCTGATTTCCACTATTGCTCAAATAGTGCTTTACTGCGAAGGATCGTTCTCATATACGTCTCATAACCGCAGTTCACACATATGTTTCATATGTTTGTTGTTGTTTGATTTATCATCTACGGGTTTATATCGAATTAATTTGATGGCCTGCTCCCAGTTGGCTTGTTAGCTCAATTGGTAGAGCGCTGCACTAGTATCGCAGAGGTCAGTGGTTCGAATCCCGTACAGGCCTGAAATTTTTTTCAGGTCTGATTTTCACTATTGCTCAAATAGTGCTTTACTGCGAAGGATCGTTCTCATATACGTCAATTACTTTTTTTTGGCAATTAGTCATGGTAACAGACCCTTTCACGTTTACTGTTTTCAATCAGTGATCAGTTGGCCGGAATCCATCGAACCCGCCATTGACAGGAGTTCAATAAAACTGGTTGAACAGCTAAGTTTGAAGAGATAAACGTTGAAGTGATAAAGCATCATGGGAAAAAGTCACCTAGGACCCCAGACTCACTTTTTACACAAATCTTTTCCTCTGCATAGAAAAAGGAGATTATGAGACCGCAACCAAAGTCATACTTCTCCCTGTCTGAGAAAGTGTTCTAGGGACCAAAAGTGGTGGTCAACCGATTCGGCTGAAACTTGGCACAAAAGTTGAGTGTCATAAGATATTTCAAATGCTACTTTGGCTCACTTCTCTGACCGCTTGTTCTAGAGTTTCAGGGGGGTCCCATTTGTGGCCTGTGGAGCACCAAAGATTCATCCTTCTAGGTGGCATTTTGAAAGTGCTATAAAACTCCATTGGTAAATTCTGCTGCCAAATGAATTTGACCATGGACTCTACTATAGTGGATCTTTTACTTCATAAATGTAACTTTCTTCTCATGTCATTAGACAGAGAGGGGCCTGAGGCTAAAGTTAGGTCAAATTTGAGGTCAAAATCATTACCCAAAATTGCCATTTTTCAAAAAACCATAACACTCACCTGCCTTCTTACATAACTTTCATACCAAATCCAGTATGTACTTTAGTGACCCATTTATCAAAATCAGTTGAGAAAAATTTGGTTTAATAAGGTTTGTTAGGTTTTTGGCACAAACTCTCCATGCATCTCAAAGGCCGAGAAAAATGGAGTTTTCAGCATAATTCATGCTATAAACAGACCAAACTCTTGACATAAGGCCTTTATTTTGTATTAGGTGAGTGAAAATGAAACATTAAAGCCAAATCAGTGTCATTATTTTGAAATACCTCGACTCATAGCTTACAAATGCTCTAAGAAGGTCTCTGATTAGCACTACAAACACTTTGCGGTTTAACAAAAGAAAGTAAAGTAATAAATGAAAACCTTGTATCCATCATAGAGCAGAAATGACGATGTTCTGACCTAGTTGTGACAATATTTTTAAAGATGCTTGAATTTTCTCTGATCTATGTCTGTCAGGCCATATTTCCACACGTATTATATTCCAAGCATGCGAAGTCTCTATATTTTGTCAGGCCGTTTTTTACTTGAAAATAAAGTGATCTTAACCCGGCCTTAACCATTAAGCTAAGAATAAAACGATCGTTAAAATATGATCCACGTCTGACCTTTGAATAGGCTGAATAGCTCTAGCAAATAGCCATCACTAATATAAGCGAGCGCGACCGTGACTTGCGATCCACCAGAGATCTTAGGTACTTTAGAACTGAATAAATGGAACCATCGAACAAAGAGAGAATCCACAGTCAGAAGAGCTGGATGACAAAATATTATTGTTCATGTTTAAATGAAATATTCCTCACGAGACATGAGTTGATGCCAATAGGACCCGCCATTTTGGACGTGAGAGTATTAGGCCTGGACCGAGTTTCCATCCCTCACCAATTCAAGCGTAAATGTTTGTGTCTTTGTCAAGTATTAAAATTGTAGCGATAACAAGTTTCAGGAGAATTTTACGATGGCGCTTTGTTCCTTTAGAGGGGTAAATGATCAGTGCGGTGCCGTTTCATGGGCTCTGTACGAAACAGGAATGAATCCGTTGTTGTCTCGCGATAATGACATGACTGCTTGGTTAAAACACAAGTACAAGGGGTCAGGTGAGTCTGGGGCGAGAGGAAGACCGGGTGAAGCCAAAGCTACAAGTACAGGTAATTCAAAATAGAAGAAAGGGCTCATACACGAGCATAAATGTAGCAGATGGCTTTTCAACTGCAACTCTCGCCAAGAGCAGTCCTCTCAACTTCCCTTCCAAAATATATTTCCATTGATTTTATTTCCTATGAAAATGGTTTAGGACACATGTTTCACAAATATTTTGGTTGTTTTCCAATTCTCTTTTGTATGAAGATTTCAACTTTCGCGAACTTTCTGCCAAGGGAAGATTAGCCAAAATGTTGCAATAGCAAAAACTTTAGTCAACTGCAGACATTGTGCAAGTTTTATGACGTTGAAATTATAGGTAGTGCTAATCCTAAGCCTCCGTATTATGAACCTCTTCCACAATTAGCAAATTCCTGTGATTACCGCAAGTGATGGTCGACAAACCCGCGTTACTCAAAACTCAGTGAAGGTTGCGTGACTACTCGACTTGGTCCAGTCCTTTCAATCTCACGTCCAATATAGTGGGCTAGTCGATACAATAACAATCGCATATCGAGCTGTTGCGTGGCATGTTTCAAATAAACTGCAACGCAAAATATTTGTTATCCAGTTCTCCTAACTGTAGATTTCTTATTTACAGCCGGATGAATTGTTTTATTAAGATCTAACGTACCAGGCAAATCGGATGAATCACAAGTCACTTGGAGGCTACTCACTACAACTTGTATGTATTAACTTGCTCTTTTACTGATGCCATCATGCGTATT
>NC_142525.1:11042315-11102315 GCF_964205215.1 Stylophora pistillata
AATCCTAAGATGAAGAAGTCCCAGCCGATAATATTTGATTGTCAAACAAATTCTCCTTGTCAGTAACATGGGAAATGTTGTCAGAAAAGTGCCCTTGACAACCTCACAGAGCACTGTGGGTAGTTTTTCAGGTCATGGTTCCTTGACCTCAGGACTTCAGAGAAATCCGGGAAGACATTGCTGTAAGGAAGAGGCCTGGGCAAAGCGGCTTTGATGAATTTATTTTGTTCCCAATACTGACTTGATTCTATACTTTTGTGACAAATGAATTGGCCCTCATGAAAGATGAAAGCGATGTAAACTCTACAAGAGCAAATTCAAAGTGACCTAAAGAAAGAATGTTCACTAATGTAATATTATATTGTTTTGTTCCTATCACATTCCCATGCATGTCAGTGTTTCTTCCCTGGCTTTTGCCCCTATTTGCTTGTTTCACCTATTAAAATTCATTGATTACCAGATACCCACATTATCTTTTGAGATTGTCACATGCACTTTGTCCACTTATCTGACAACCTTTCTACAAACAGCTGTATATAACGAAGTATTTGCCAAGATATAATCCGATTTATCCTATGCATACAATAGTCTTAAGAATACCATTGTAAAAAAGTGTAATACTTACAATGTATGGTCACACTGACTCATTCTGATAGACAACAAGCAGTCCCTCCTTTTTGGCAAAGTCCGTCATACAAGTCAATAGCCCATTTCCGAATTACCCTTGGCTTCATTTTCAAAACGAGGCCTGGTGCTCAACCATTCTTGTGAAAATGAGTTTAATTTGCATGTGAATGAAAACTTATAATCATATGAAAGGATGAGCACCAGGACTCCTTTTGAAAATGAGGCCAAGGGTAATTTGGAAATGGGCTATTATAATAAATAAAAAAAAATTTGATGTCAGCAGACCCCTAAGAACTCTAGGAGTGAGGTACAGTAAAAGTAAAGCGTATTAGTTGTCAGTAGTACTTTTTGTGCGCTTCTCTCCCAAAGCTCTGCACAGTGAGCTAACATCAATGTAATTCTTCTTTTGGATCAATATCAGTATCTGAGCAACAGCATACCTTCCCTCCCCTGCCCTAACCCAACCTGTACAGTCAACTGATGACAAGTTAGCAGTAAATTTTTTGTTACGGGAGCGGTAGGTGCACAGTTTCTCAGATACTGACTTTGGTCATTGTTTTTAAATTGATTTTTTTTTTACTTGACTGGCAGACTTCCCAAAAAGCAGGGACTTCTCATAGTCTATCATCCTGATAAATGGAAAGAAACTTTTTGAAAACAAACAAACAAAACAGGGGAGCATCTTGACAAATAATATTATTATAGACTGCACCTTGTTAGGTAAAAGTTAAATGATTCATCTCTAAAGCATATTCAACAAAGAACATTCTTTCGAGGACACCAGGTCGGCAGGTAATCTTCCATTTTTATCTTTTACTTTCACAAGACTGGAGTCCAAATCAACAAACAACCTGACGACTTCCTTTTGCGACTTTTCAGCAGCCTAAAATTTCAGCCATAAAAAGAAATAATACTATTAACAGCAGTGGCTTATACATTAAGTATTTGAATGTCCCTAGGCTGCTATTTTGAATTCTTGTACTGGGTACAGAATGGAGTGTTGCTAAGGACAAATTATAAAAGACCAAGTCGAGAGACCAAGGCAAGATAACGAGGCAAGATAACGAGGCAAGATAACGAGGCAAGATAACGAGGCAAGATAACGAGGCAAGATAACGAGGCAAGATAACGAGGCAAGATAACGAGGCAAGAGACAGAGGCAACTGTTTGGTACAAAGTTGACTCTACAGTACACCCTTAATGCAGGTCCTTTGCTGTTTGAAGAAGTACAGTTAAAAGAATTTTTTAAATAAGCCTAAGATGATAAAGAGGCTGAGTTGTGGGCTTTGTGAAAGACTGCAGTAAATGGCTTGAACCCGGGGGAACATGTGAAGGTGTAGTCTGATCGTCCGGGTGAGTGTAGTCCTGAGAAGGACTGTTGTCGGTGGTAGTGACTGACGTTTCGACAACCTGTGCGGAAGTCATCATCAGAGTCAAGTGAAAGATTGTTGTCAGTAGAATGTTCTTATTCCAGTTCATGTGAAATGATCGGTTGGTTTTGCCATGATGTTATTGGCTGTAAGACTTACAGGTTGTCGAAAGGTCAGTCACTACCACCGACTACAGTCCTTCTCAGGACTACACTCACCCGGACGATCAGACTACACCTTCATTTGCTAAAGACTGTTCATATAGATTGTTTTCAGTACAACTAGTCTGTGAAGTTTGTAGACTGACTCGCTTTATCTGGCTAAGGATTACATCACATCCACTCTGATCTCCTCCCTCACTTGAGACTATCATTCAAGCAATGAACTACTCTTCTTAGGGGGCCAATGTGTAATACATCAATGATGGTACTGCAGAGATTTACACAGCAAAAGAAAAATCTGTTTTTCTGATAATTCAACGAGTATCAGTGATAAAACAAACTTTGTTGATATACTCAAATTATTTCGTTACCCCCACCGACGCAGCCCCAAACAGTTTCTTTAGAAACTATCAGCCTTTATTGACTATATTACCAATGTGAAAAACAAATGTTTTGTTTGTTTTTTTTTAAATACACAAACATGCCTTGTATTTTTCATTTGTTCAAGAATCATAGTAACATAATAATTATGATAAACAAAGGAAACACCACATATATGAATCAAACTACTTCAAAACCATTAATTTTTGACCTAGTTTTGAACCACAACAGTTTCACAGTTACCTTGTGCAGAGGGATTTGTCCATCACTGTCACAGAGTCTTGGATCAGCACCATATTTGATGAGCAGCTTCACTACCGACAAGTGACCAGAGTATGCAGCTCTGTGTAGTGATGTTACTTTGCCTGACCTGGTTTGGGCATTCACATCTGCTCCTTGTTCCAGGAGCAACTGACAGACCTCTTCATGGCCACTGCGGCTAGCATAATGCTGTGAAGAATGAAAACATAAAAATAGACCACAAATCACATGGATAGCTCTTGGCCAAATTCTTATTTGTTTTCAAGGTCAATGACTTTGATTTTATAGTAAAAAAGATAGATTAATTTATTAATATTATTGTGAATATGATTAGAATTATGGCTTGGAATCTTTTCATCTCTGGAAAGGTCAAATGCCCGTGAGTACCCAGGAAGAGGGGGAAGGAGTGGGTGGGGGAGGGGGGGATGTTGAAGCTTCGAATTGATTGGCACTTGAGGACATAAATTATGTTATTATTTTACCAGAGCTGTATATCCCGAGCCATCCTTTGCATTAGGGTCTGTTCCCTTGTTCAATAATTTCCTGACTCTGTTCACATTACCATCCAGCGTAGCCTGCCATATTCCTCTCTCAAAGTCCATTTCAGAGAGAGACTGAGCATAAGTTGATGATTTAGAGGAACAACCACATTCTGCTGCGTTGTCGACATGATTGCAGAGATCTTCCATTATCAAGCGTATGAACTACGACATGTTTACGAATTAACTCTTTGAAAGTATATTTAAAAGATAGTCTGCTACCTCAAGTCTACTTGCAAATGCAGTAAGCCATGTTCGTTGTTCGTTCTCAACGGAGCACAGTCGATTTACTAAACGACCGCCATGTTAGCTTACTTCATGCTTTATGTAAACAGACATGAATTGTGGCTTAGTTAAAATTGAGGAATTTGTATCACGCAACAGGACTTAGCAACGTGATTTACATGGGGATACTCTTGGAAAATTTTACTAAGACAATTAATCTTCATTTATTCAAAATGTGCCAATTGCGTTGTGAAACGGAAAAGATACGATTTTACGAGGGTTGTGTAGTCTAAAATTTCGACTGCGTGGGCCCTGGAATCATCAACTCGTTTCCATTCCCCTAGATTATGATAATCCCGGGTCATAATTCGTCTTCGTTTCGTTTTCTTGACATTTATTGTGCATATTTTAGCGAATTTTAGGATCAAAATGTCCAGAAATGGAGAGACTTGTGTTTTAAATCGACACCGTAGTCCATCTCCAAGACATGGCCACCATAACAATCGCCCTGCACGCTACAGATCTCGCTCAAAATCGAGGAGTCGTAGTCGGAGTAGAGAAAGAAGCCGGAGCAGAGAGCGCTATCATTCCAACATGTAAGTAATAATTGTACTCAAACTGGAGTGATTAGGCGTACTTAATCAATTTAGATTAAAAGCGAAGTAATTCACTGAATGCTACTCGCGTGAAACTAATTTCGTATTCAACCGAATCTGATACGTTTCAAATTCAATGCCCTGAATGAAAAATATCCAGGCTATACAAATCGAAATTTCGTCAAGAAAATTCACTACAATTGATTCATAATTGCTTGAAATATTGTTAAAATCTTATCCTTTTGTGATTCTATCTAACCAAAATATTTATTCATATCGACAATTCAATCAATTTAACGCATAAAAGGAAACTTTGAAACCACATTTTAAGAAGATGGATGTGACATGACGAGAAATGGAATAACCTAGCCTATGTAATTATATAAGAAAAGGTTAGCATTTGAAATGTTCAAGGTTGTTAATGGACCAGAACATAGACTGTCATCCTTTTTCGAGACCTATGAATCTAGCAGGAAGGGCCTCCTGGTTAGTATGAGACGAATGAATACTGAATTCGGCAGACAGTTCCTAATTTTTAGAGGTCCGGTTGTATGGAATGCCCTAAATAATAATACTAGAAAACTGGTAAATAAGGATCTATTTAAATGTGCCCTAAAGAAATGTGAAGAAATTGATCAAATTAGCTTTCAAAAAGGTACTTGCATCAACTTGAGCGAGAACATTGAAGGTTTTATATATTTTTGAACCATTCTTTTATTTGTATATAAATTTATCTTATCTTAGTTAACTGATAATTATGCATTAGTTACATTTTGTGATCCGTTTTTATTTAGGTAGCAATGATTAGACAAGTTATTAATTATTTATATGTACATGTAAAGGTCCACATTAGCCTAGTGCTGCCATACTTTTGACCTTTTTCAGTAAATGATGTATGCATGTAATTTGTGTGTGTGTGTGTGTGTGTGTGTGTGTGTGTGTATGTGTGTGTGTATACATGTATGTATGTGTGTGTATGTGTGTGTGTGTGTGTGTGTGTGTGTGTGTATATGTGTGTGTGTGTATGCATGTATGTGTGTGTATGTATGTGTGTGGGTGTATGTGTGTGTGTATGTATGAATGTCTGGTCTGACAGATCTCATAGCTGACGTATACAGTAGTAAGCTTTATTTTATTTGATTTTATGATACTATAACTACATAAAAAAAATTGTGACAAGATGAGAAATGTATATTTGGTGTGATGGGTCTGAAATACAGGAAGCTGTACCTTATTCAGTTTTATTGTACTGTAGGCATCACAGAAGGAAAAGAAAACCAACACCAGAGAGCTTCATGGACAGGTGAGTTGCATCTCTATAATTATCTCATGAGAGAACATTTTCTCATTCAGTCTGAGTAAACAGATCAAGAAAGATGGAAAATTTTGAGCACTGTCAGTTCCCATTAGTTTTGATAGTTAAGAGTCCTTGGGACCCCCAGTTCCAAAAAGTTGGGTCCTTTTAGCTTTTTAGGGGTTCCCTGCTTTTTACTAAAATTTGATTTTATAGTTTCTAACAGAGAGGCAAAAGCCAAGACCAGGTGTTAATGCTATTAACAGAGCTTTAATTTTTGAATAAAGTGCGCTCATGTTTCTTAACAAAAACCTTTTTTTTTTTTTCGGTTGAATCATATTTTAACCATTGAAACTCCTCCAACCATTTAGGACAAAATTTGCATTTCTTCACTCTGGTTATCATCCCCCAGATCTGTATCACTTCCAGGTTTCCCCTTTCAAATATCAAATATATTGAATAAGCCCTTCTGAGTAGACATGCTCTTGACCATCGTGGACGAAATGGCAGGTCAACGGACATGCAATGATGATTGCAGTAATTCTTGGGTAGGGTCTGCCAGACCTAGCTCCTAACTAGTTGGAACCTTTTTCCTGCATTCCAAGAACGTACATTGGCAAAAACTGTGTGTCCTTTTCATTTTTTATGCATATAAGACGCACACCTGTGCATTAATGGGAACTCTGACTATAAAGAAATAAGAGAACACATTCTTTGTCATGACAGAGCATAAATGAAGAAAGCTGAGTCCTAATAAATGCGGAATCCTATAGCAGACCTTTAAATTCCATAATTATGTTCCACTGAGCTACAGAGAACCTAATAGTTAGCTATGCTAACTTGTGGACTTCTCTGTTACCCAGTTGCAGGGCATGGAATCCAGAGATTTGGGATTCAAATTCGACTCCCCATGGACTTTTTTCCTCTAGTTTATTAAAGCCGTAGTTTATCATAGAGTTTTCTGTTGAAGAGTGCTAGAGCATCAGAGCAATGAAATTCCAAGGTCTGAAAATTCAGATTTGTCCTGTGCTCATGACTAGATGATTAACAATTTATTAATTATTACTAAAGTAAATTTCTTACATCTTGATACACCTGTGTGCCCCAAATATGCATCCTTCTTTCATGCCTTACCAGTCTTCAGTCTGTAGAGTATGGCAATTGCAAAAACAAAATAAAATCAAGTTCCCTGTGAATTCAATTATACAGCTGTAAGCTGGGTATATCAACAAAGTTGAAATGGTAAATTGGCCACCATAATGATTACAAAAGCTGACGTTTCGAGCATTAGCCCTTCGTCGGAGCGAATTATTTTGTGAATTATTTCGCTCCGACGAGGGGCTAACGCTCGAAACGTCAGCTTTTGTAATCGTTACGGTGGCCAATTTACCATTCCAACTTTGTTGATATATCCAAACTATTTCGTTACACCCATTGACGCAGCCCCGAACAGTTTCTTTCAAAATTCGAAACTATCAGCCTTTATACAGCTGTAAGGCAGTTTATGAACAGCTCTTGTGTTAAAAACCATTCGTTTGTTTTTTGAGGGAGCTTTGCTGCCATGATTTCAAAAAAGCTTTTCCAAATAATTGCCATACACCTATTATTTGTTCATGTAGAATGTCAGAATGCCAGAAAGGGACGACCAGTAATGTACTGAACCCAAGGAACAGTACAATTTTGCTTTTCAACAACCTAGTAAGAAGATTTATGATTGCTCCAAGGGTTGAAAGGGCTAGCTTGAAGACCATGTTATGTGACAAGTTTATTGTTTATTCACAATAGTTGCTTGTTGACCATTGCAGACGGCGAAAGGAGCGTGAAGAGATCAGTGCTACTGGGGCCATAGAAGTTTGGGGTTTGTCCCCAAGAGAACCTCCGCCAGAGTATGTTCACTGTCATTAACAAACAAACAGTAATCAATTGATTGATTATTAATGATTTTTTATGATTTATTAATTCCAGTTATTTGATGCAAATTTGTTTTGGTTAAATTTTTTGAGTAAAGAAACTTTTCACTCAAGTTTGTTGCCAATTTAAATTAATTGGTACATTGCTTGAATTATCGTACAAAACACATTTCCTGTGCTATTCATTGCGGCAATAAATGGATGAAGTTATCTTTGTACTCCAGATGAAGCAGGAGAAAATATTTTTTACATATTAGAGGGTGATTTATTGGAATAAGCTATTAGAAGACTCTTACCAAGTAAAAAAGAGAGAACTTTTAATATTGAAGCAGGGCACTAAGTTGTACACAAACCATACAAATTTTAAGATTTTCTAAATGTATAGTATTTTTTGATTTTGATAGTTCTGATGATGAGCTGACCAAGACAGCTTTAGTTTCAGACCGGATAAAAAAGAGTAAGTTAAAAGCATTAGAGAAAGTGAATTGATTTTTATACTTTCTTATGCATACTTTGCAGCATTATATGCCATTTAAACTAGATTAGAAAATGTGAAACCAAGGGGCAACTTTTCTTTCAAACATCCTGGGTTGTCAGCAAGAGCTGTAAACAGGCCAATGTGGCTGTGTACTCTGCCATCCTCACTTGCTACCCAGCTGCTACTGAAACCTGTCATATCTATTCATGAATTAAAGATCAATAATACCATCTTAGGCCTTATAAGAAAAGCTGTATGGTTGCTGGATGCTGTGTGGGAATCGTTGAAGGCTGATGTATATGGAGACTTGTTCACTAATCAGAAATGTTGCTTTGAAGGTGAAAGTGATAGTGAAGAGGACAGCAGTGAGGAAGAGAAAAAGAAAAAGAAACACAAGAAATCTAGTAAGAAGAAGACAAGGAAAAGTCGTCATAGAAAGAAAAGGTAAGCGCTATGAAGAGTTCTTGTTGTGAACTCCATTTTAAAAGTATTGATACTACCCTTGGTGGATC
This sequence comes from Stylophora pistillata, assembly GCF_964205215.1. Classification (NCBI taxonomy): domain Eukaryota; kingdom Metazoa; phylum Cnidaria; class Anthozoa; order Scleractinia; family Pocilloporidae; genus Stylophora; species Stylophora pistillata. Next base: position 11,050,670 of record NC_142525.1, read on the forward strand.
AAATCCTAAGCTTTAATGGAATGACATGTGCTATGTGAAAAAGATTCAATCACCTTCAAGTTGATACATTGTACTGGTATTCACAAGCCTTCATCACATAATAACCACTAAATGAATTTAGTATTATAATTTCAGAGCTGAGCAAAGAGTTTCCAGCAGTCTGATTGGTCGACCAGTTCCTTATATGACGCTATCTAAACCACTCCACGTGGTTTATATAAAATGTTAAAATAAAATGTTAATAAATGTTACTGAAAATGTTATGATTGATTTATACATTTCTCTGTTGTTCAGCTCTCAAATCATACTAATTTAAAAACAATTATTCACCTCAGGTTTGGTGAATATTGTTGAATAATCCCCCGACTTCATCTTGGCGATTATTCGACGATACTCACCTCGCCTTCGGCGAATAATTGTTAAGTATAATTATTATTTTACCCTTTTACTGTAGGAGTGACCAGCATCTAATTTCTCCTAACAATGTCACCCCTGAATTAAACAAAAAGGTCAGGAGAATAAAGGAAGTGATCTTCAACCAACTCAAGAAGCTCTTGATTGTTAAACAAATTCTCCTTGTCAGCCAGCACCCTAGGAAATGTTTAAAGAACAGTATGGAGAATAATTATATTCATGCCGAAGTTAAAATGTAAAGGATTAAACAATTTGTCTCACTCTAAACTAAACAGTTCATTCCCTAAGAATTGTACAGTCAAGCTATTGGTATTGGTATTCATGTTTTTCTCGTTGCCATGCTCCCACCAATAACGTAGCTCCATTTTCTGCCTTTAAAAGCACACACAACCCACAATTCCTCTATTCACTCCGACGAAGGGCTAATGCTCGAAACGTCAGCTTTTGTAATCATTACAGTGGCCAATTTACCATTTCAACTTTGTTGATATATCCAAATTATTTCGTTACTCCCACCGACGCAGCCCCAAACAGTTTCTTTCAAAACTATCAGCCTTTATTGGTATTTCAGATCTTGAACTTTTGACTCTGGCTCTACCAATGGCCACCTGAAAAAGACAAGCAGTATAATAGTCCCAATCTGCATTTGATACCCTGACTTTAAAACTATTTACAGTGCTGTTACGTAGTGTTAAAAAATTGTGGTTGTGGTGATCACATTTTTACAAAATTTAGGTGATCAAAATGTGCAATTACAGTTACTGACAGTGACTAGGATTGATTCTATTTTGTCATACCTGTGTTTCCTATTCAGTAAAAAACATCGCAAGAAAAAGGCACGGCAAAAGTCAAGCTCTGAGAGTGATGAGGAATCAGAAGGTAAGGTATTATTTTTAAGATTTTACTTATAATGTACAAGGCACTTAACAACTTGGCACCACCGTACATTTGTGAATTGCTTACATCTTACACCCCATCACATCAACTATGCTCATCATCCAAGCACCTTCTGGTTTCTCCATCCTATAACTTGAAAACATATGGCACAAGATCCTTCTCTGTAGCAGCACCATCATTATGGAATGCTTTGCCATGTGAAATTAGAAATGCTCAGTCTGTGTCTTTTTTAAAAGTAGATTAAAAACTTTTCTCTTTAGAAAAGCCTTTTATAATTAATATTAGCTGTCTTAAGTGTTAATGTTAAAGTTTTTGTAGGTGCCTTTGAACAGTAGGATACTGGTGCAGTATAAATCTATTATTATTATTATTATTATTATTATTATTATTATTATTATATACTTCCAACTGCTTAAGCAGTGTACCGTCTGAATTTCCAGTATGATTACTTTTTCAAACCATGTATTTTAATACAGGTTGTGAATACAAGTTGTGAGCTTATTTAGGCACTAGGTTAGAGAGAGAAATTTCAATAAGATTAGTTTATTCTTCAGAAGAAGATGCTGATGTCGAATGGCAAGAGTCATGGATTGAAAAGCAAAAAGGTATTTTCAATTGATACTTGTACATGTTTGAGAATTTGAAATTGCATGTATGGAGTCAATTGGAAGAAAAATTTCATCTGTTGCAGTGTTCTATTGATAAAATAGGGTACAAATGGGCAGGTTAGAATAACAGTGGGTAGTTTTAAAAGCCTGGAGAGCCTCCTGTTCTCGCAGAGTTCTGGACTATCCAATGAAATTTGGAAGGTTTAGGCTTCTTTGTTGTTCCTCAAAGTCAACCATCATTGAAAGATTTAAAGAGATTTTCCTTCATGTAAGGGGCAAAGTATGATGACACGTTGTAGTAAAGGCTTTTAGCAGTCTGCCAATACATTACAAATGGGTAGATCTAGACCTGATAATGGCCTCCATTTGAAACTCTTGTATTAGAAGTCTTAGGAAACAGTTACACTTGAGTGTGGTAGTTCACCAATTACATGAAATTTTGTACTGAAGGCGAGAATCCTTTGGATAGAGAAGTGAAAATAGCTTACCACAGAGGTTTTTTTAACCCTTTGACCAGAGTGACCTAAGAGTTACCAGAATCCAATTTCTACAAGTACAATTTACCCCTGAATCAAACATTAAAAATGTGACACAAGTAAACTAAGGGAATGATCATCAACCAACGATTGTTTAACCAATTCTCCTTGTCACTACCTTAGGAAAAGTATAGAGAACAGTATGGAGAATATGCATACTGATGATAGTGTGAAAGAGGAACAGTTAAGTTAATTTGTTTATGTGGCATTATAGACAAAGATAAAGAGGGAGGCAGTGCTGTCATTGGGCCTCTTCCACTGATGCAAGACACAGGCAATCAAGACATTACTGAGTAAGTATGAATATTAAGTGGTAGTAACTCTATTATCTATCATTAGATAGTGTAACTGGTATGTTGAAGTTGTGAATCGTGTCCTGCACAGATTAATAAAAACTTCTATACATGTATGTGGAAAATAAACTGAAGTACTGTTACATAATGAAGTGATTTGAGACTGGACAAGTTTATTTACAAAGGAACTGCATTTTCAAGCCTCTCGGCTTAACTCCTGCATTTAACCGCCTCTCAGTTAGCTCAATTGGTTAGAGTGCTGGATTGTATTGTGTGGGAGGTCGAGGGTTCGAGCCCTGGCCAGACCAATACTCATGGTCTTAAAGTAACTGAGGAGAATTGGCTACCTTTCTATAATCAAGAAATGGATAGATATTCTAGTCTTCTCAGATAAGGACGAATAAACCATAGGCCCCGTCTCCTGGTAGGGTTAGGGGTAGGAGACATTAATTTCCCACGCACAATATTACTGTGTGGTGGATGTCCTTCCCTGGGTGGGATGGGTGGATGTTGGCCCTGAAAAGCCCCTATGGGGAGTGGTCAATTACACTTAAGTCTCAAATAGGACACTAGTGTTTAAAATCCAACACTATGGTCCAAAACCAAGTACTAGTATTTAGACACCAGTGTCCAAAATCAGAAACCAATGTCCAAAATTTGATTCCAGTCTCCAAGATCAAACAGTCTGATATTTGACCTTAGGCTCCCAAAACCTACAATGGTCTTTTGTCAAATGTATAGAACATATTAAATACATCGAAACACACTCATTTGGCAATTACTCACAGACCAAAACTGAGTCATTGTCACAAATCTGGTGTTTATTAATCCTGTCCATTTTCAACAGCTTTGGAGGAGCTCTGCTGCCTGGTGAAGGTGAAGCAATGGCACAGTATGTGAAGGAAGGCAAGCGAATCCCTCGCCGTGGTGAGATTGGGCTCACAAGTGATGAGATTGCTACATTTGAATCATCTGGTTATGTGATGAGTGGAAGCAGGTAGAGTACCACATCTTAATCATTCATTAAGGGTATTTCAAAGCCTTCCGTGCCAAAGTGATCTTGAAAATCTCATTACAATTTGTACCAAAGTACTGTCAAGGTGCTAAAAGTAACACACTCCCCTTTATCCAGCGAGACTCTAGAAGAGTAGCATTGTACATGGGTTTTTGCAGATCCTGTCACTGCTGACTATTCGACTGTGTTTTCTTTCTGTACATCAGAGTTGATTGTGTTCACTACATTGCTGCTTATTTGTTTGAAAGAGTTTTTTCAAATTATCTTTTAAATGAGCCAATTTGCTAGCCATGCAGCTTCTTCTGTTACTTGATAAGTTCCTTTAATGCTAGACTTAAGTTTCAGCAATTGAGAGTGAATGTTGTGGTAAACCAAGTTCTTCCTATGTCTGAGTTCAGCAGTCAAACTACTTGCTTGGGGTTGTAGAGTACTGAAAAAATGTCAAACAAGAAACACAAAAAGTATACATAACAAACAGCTCTTGAAAACAGCTCATACAAATTAGCCATTCAACAGAGGTTTTTGCAACATCTTTCCCATTTACTTTCCTCACACTGGATGTAGTTTCACCAAGTGAACACAGTCTATAAAGAGGAAGCTTATGGTATACTTACTTGGGCCGGTGGAACCAATCTATCTAGAGGACAATGCTCAGAGTGAACAGTTCATATTTCCATTATGAAAGTAAAAAAAAAAAAAAAACATTGAAGCTTGCAACTCTGTTGCCAATCTCATTGGGATTTAGTTATGTCATTGTGGTTAATTGGACACAGTTGAATGACTTTCATTGTCTCCTTCTCCAGACATCGTCGCATGGAAGCTGTGCGTTTGAGAAAAGAAAATCAGATTTACAGTGCAGATGAAAAGTGAGTGATTGCACCTTGTATAATGTTTTATGTCTATAACATCAGCTGGTATTTTTATTGATTCTAGTCATTCACTGCCTTGTAACTTATTTTACTTCTTGTTTTAAACAGGCGAGCACTGGCTATGTTTAACTATGAAGAAAGATCCAAGAGAGAGAACAAAATCTTGTCAGACTTCAGAGAGATGATTCATCAGAAGATCAACAACAAGAAGTAGTTACTTCAGTCATCTTAGCTTCCTCCAGTTTCCACTGCTCTTTTCAATATTGCTTGACAAGGAACAGGCATACCAAAGTATTGGACTTACAAGTGGCAGAGAAGAGTACAAGAGAGAATACTACCCACAGACAGCCAAAGCGATGCTTTTCCATCATTCAGAATCAAAACGTTTTTCTGTTATGGCCCCAGTTGTTGGAAGGGAGGAATAAATTGCTATCTGGTGGATAAATGTAACCCAGCACCTTTTCTTTTAAATTATCAACACCTACATATACTTTATCCACTGGATAGCAATTTATCACTTGGTTAGTATTATCCACCCTAAAACTGGACCACGGTGTTTTCACAATGGAGGCCTAGGTATTTAAGTACACCCCAGAATTCTAAATTACAGGTTTCAAGGAATCACTAGGTCATGAGGAATAAATGCTAACTAAATTGTCTTGAAGTGAAAACAGTAATTAGGCTACAGTTTGTTTTACTGACTCAAGTGAGCTATCAAAGAACTCATTCAGGTGCAACCTAAAGGATTTTTCTTTCTCACTGAATTATAACATCATTCACAATAGCTTCACTTGTGTACAGAGAAAAGTTTTCACCATTAAAAGTTTCATAAGTTTAAGTGGAATTAAATCAAGTGCAAGTCTTTCAATTTTAATGTAACTGATAACAAGCTAACAGACTAGGTATAGCTTACACGAAAGCTTACAGTATAGGTATGTTCCTAGATTGATAAGTTTTCATAGGGTGGAGAATGATCACCTGACATTGTACAAATTCTACAACTGTATCATAGAATACTTTTAAATAATTATATGCTGTGTGTTTACCCAATGCTTTCAATAAGATTTAAAATAGGTGGCTACCTCGGTACAACACCCGCCGGAGAGCGACTTGATTGCGACTTAGCGTGGCGGATGCGACTTGAGCGCGGTGAAATATACCCGGCGACTCGCAACAGAATAGCCGCTGGAGCTCCGGCGGGTGCCAGGTCTTATTGAAAGCACTGTTACCTGACATGTGTAAATTTGAAGAACAGAATTTTGCAAGTGCTTCATTACCTATTTCAAAGCAGTACAACAAAGAATTGCAATGAATAAGAACTCACACAGTTTCAAAGGCCAACTTCCCGCTGATCTTTCGTTACAAGCAGGTTGCATGCAAGTCTTCAACCTGGAATGTCTTATAAATTATCTGATAACCAGGAAAGGGTATTAAAACTTGCAAAGAATTGAAGAAGTACTGCCAATGGTAGCAACATTTCCTTTAAAAATTCTTTTTAACTCGCACGATCTGCTTGCTAATTCTCCCCTCTAGCTGCTACACATTTCTTTGTAAATAAGTTATGAACGTTTAGTGTTTGATCAACATGGCAATTTTAACCAGATAAGTTTAAGTATTCTCATTGCCTGTTTGCGGTATATTTTATGGATAATATAAGGAGATGTCGTAAAATAGGTTGTGATTATACACTGTGGTAAATGACACTTAAAAGAGAAATGTAATCAGTTGTCTAATGATGTGGTCACTTAAGATATGGATTGCAATGTTTTGACTGCATACTGCAAGTCTTCTTCATGCAGTCCAAACGTTGCAATTCACATCCCAAGTGACCACATTGTGAGACAAACAATTACAATCCTGTTTTAAAAATACCTTAAATTCCCTTTAAAACATGTAGATTGAAATTTAGATGTCAAGCCTTATCATGTAAACAGTAAATTGTCTCTTTTACATGTAATATATCTTAAATAGAAAGCTAGCTGAGGGAATTTCTTAATCGAGGTCATGACTTTTCAATTATTATGAATGCATTCCTCATAACACCAAAATACTCCTCAGGAGAAAGCAAAACTTGTTCCTCAAGACGATAGTAAAATTTGTCCAGAATCATACTTTTCTCCTCTGCAGAATGATGGTCACAGAGTGCTGTAAGAAAGAAAAAACGCATCATAATTGACATTCAAGAGTACAGTTGGACCTTGATTATCTGGACTTCAATTATCCAGATTTCTCAATTATTGGGACTTTTTCTCTGGTTCCAATTTTTTCATGAATATTTGTTAGTCATGATCAAGATCTGTAGCCCTTTCCTTTTTAAAACTACAGCATTGGAAAGTGAAGTAAAGGCAAAGTTCCTCTTTTACGACAAACTGACTCACTTCCTACATTGTAGGATCTGGGTCCCAACCACATCCACTTTGGAAACAGTTGACCAGTTCAGGAGTGTACTCACCCAACCAAAAAAAGGTATTGCTTCAAGCTCTGGTTTGTTCAGTCATCAGTCTTGCACATGCTTTGGCATTTCCAGTAGCTTGCCACATGGCTTTCTCTGGTAAAGAAAACTCTTTTAATTCCATAGAGATGAGATTAAGACCAGCTTTTCTGACCAGCGATGCATCTGATATGAATGGCTCCACCAGTTCTTCACGAGTTTGGAAATATTCAGGGAAGGTCATTTCTTCCATATCTTTCTGTGGTTAATGGCACCTTAGAATACATATGAACTCACAACCAGAATATCCCTGACCCATTCACTCCCAAGATCTCATTAGCAAATCTCCTTGCTGTTTTTAGTTATACAATTCTTGGCCTTGGTCACTCATAGGAGTTAATCAAGGGTTAACGAACCTCTTATAATGCAGATTCAAAGTCGTTGTCTACTACAGCAGAACCTTAGTGATCATTTAAAGATAACTATAGCTAAGCAAAAATAGGGCAATTTTATAATGTTAACCAAACTTTCATTGAGGTTAAGAAGAGTAAATTTCTAAAGAATCTGTGGTACTGCATCGTTACAGGGTATAACAAGATAATTTGATTTTATCAACTGAGTTTATAATTAAAAGTAAATTGGCCACTGTAAAGCTTTTCTAAAGCTGATGTTTCATCATTTGCTCTCAAGGGCCAATTTACAGTTATGTCAACTCAGTTGATAAAAGCAAATTATTTAATTTTGTTTGTTTATGTGACAATTTACACGAGGCACTTGGAGAAATGTTGTTTAAAAGTCTGGCTCACATTGGTTAAAGATAAAGTTCATAAAATGTTCACTTTACCTTTGAAATGATCCTGTCTTTTTCCATGCTCTCCCACACATTGTACAGTAACTTGTAGATTACAAAACCTGAGAGGCCAGTTTCGATTTCTCCAATTTCACAGGTTAAAATCACTGCCAGCCTACCGCCAGCTTAAACAAGGATAAAACATCATTATGATAATGATTGTAATTTTAACAAATACTGCTAGAGCAATTTATGTGTCATCAGTTCACGTTAAAGCACAAGGGGAAGCACCATACTTAACAATTGGTAGAGAAAAATTCACTGTCACATAATGACTGTACACTAGTACTGCCTCTCTGGAAGGTAATTGCGTGAGTGTGTTATACCAAGTATTTCTATTCTAGATGAGACATGAAAAAAACCTTTGCATATTGTTTTTGTTTAGTTAGGAAAACAGCTGAAGCAATGAGAGTAAATTTATTTAGAGGCAAGTGCAAAGTGAAACTTAGTCTGGAGACTTATTTCAGCTTGATAAACATTAATTTTTTCAGAGTCGTTGTAAACATTTCTTCTCACCTTTGGCAAGTTCTTTTGCTCTCATTAACAAGAACTGTACCCAGTCTTTCTCAGCCTGTCTGGTAAACATGTTTCTCTCACTCTGGACTTCGGAGAAGCAACACAGGACAACCTTAGTCAAATTACAGGGCTTTTTCCTCAGCCACTGAATTGCCATGCAGGAAAAGCCCAAATTTACAGACTCGCTGGGAAAACATTGCTTATAAAAACTGGTTCCTGATGCAGATACAAAGACATTTGGGAAATCAAGAAGATAGCTGGATGAGTGTGGCAGTAAACCTGAAACAAAAATGTGTACAGCTGCAGTTTTAACTAAGGATTACTTAACCAGAGGTTGCTTCAATGAACTTTCTCCCCAGCCATTCAAATACAAGAATCAATTCATAAGAAGTGTCCAATTTGACTCTAAAGCGTTTCATTAAGCTTGCACTTCTTTAAAAACTATCACAAGTTTCTTTTGTTAAAAAATGAAAATATAGCCTATTAATCCCTTTGAAATTCTTTTTTTTTTTTTATTATTACAAACAATCACCTGGTAGCTGTATCCCATTTACCCTCACCCACTACACTCAAGGTCAGCAGGAAAAGGAGGGAAAAGGAGAGGCCCTGAGAATGAGGTTATCATTTCAATATACACAGATTTTTATGTGGTGAGGGGGGGGGGGGGGAGGAAAATTTTTTTCTAGACAAACCTTCTGATCTTAAGTAGGAACTCAGTCTTGCAATCAAATAGCAATTACTATCATATGCTTTTTCTTTACCTTGCAGAAAATAAAAGATTGAGTTGTAGTCATTTTCTGGTCTGTCCTCATAATTTATTTGAATTTCAAGCTCATTTCCATACAAGTTTCTCAATTCCTTCACACATGCATACATCAGTGGCATGGAGGTCCCTCCATCAGCACAGCCATAAGTCAGCAATAGTGAATGGCTTCCCAGAATTCACAGCAATGGACTTCAAAGACTCGATTACCCCTGGAGAAATATGTTTTATGCTTTCCTCAGATATTAAAAATTTTGAGGTAAAGTAGCCAGCTCCTGAAGGAACCCACTCAGTATGAGGTTGGGAAATCTCCAACAACAACAAAATTAATTTCGTAAATACAATAAATTTTAATTCTTTACTCAAACACTTATCATCTAGGGGCTATAACTCATTCAATATCAGAATGTGTGTAAACAACATGTTTGATTTAATGAATCACAAACATTATATAATGCGAAATATCAATAAATTATTTAAAATGATGAAAAATGGAATTGAATAATGATCCTAAAGAAAAACTTAAACACTGACTGCGATCATGCTGAGGTCCATCGCAGCTACCTCATCACGAGATCTTCGATCGTTGCGGTGAAGCAAGCCACAGAAAATTCATCAGCCGCCTGTTGAGGGAAATGAACCAAGAGCTTGCTCTGATACCCTTTCCGATGCATTACGTCAAGTTCTCCTGCGTTGTCAACCCAGGCAATCTTTTTTTCTCCTGAGAATTTGGCTGTTGTTCATTAATAAAACACACACCTTATGCAGTTTGCTTTCACAGGAAGTTTCACGTTCAGATTCCGTATTAGGAGTAATAACCCTCAGGCAATAGTATTTATCCGGCGAAACTATTTCACTTTGTTAACGGTTGCAATACTATAATTATGAATTATGAAAACTATAATTACTATAATTATGAATTATGAATACTATAATTACTTCATATATTCATTGTATCTGATTATGAACTTTGATGGTTTGTTTCTGACATCATTTTGTTTCATCAATCATATTACTTGAACCATTCTAACAAGGATTCTGGTTAGCTTATTGTAGCCTGCTGACGACACTGTTGTTGGCTGTGCAATAAATGTTTGTTTTGAAAATTAAAAATTATGCCTGAGAAATTTAACGGATTAATTGTTTATTACAAATTAAATAGAGAAACCATGGCTGTACTCTGTTCTGTTGTAAAGCTCTTAAGAAGTGGCTGAAGCAGTCAAGAAGTGGGGGAAAACATTCGTGTATCATATCCCACACTTCTTTCGTGCTCTGGCTACTCCTTGCGTGCTTTGCAACAGAGCACAGTCAAATGGCTTCTCTATTTGTTGAATGAAGTTTTCTGACAAACAAGGCCTAGATGCAAATGACGTTTTTCAAAGTGCACATGACAAAACTTCAACATTGTAAAAAGAGGTAAAGAAGGATGTCTAACCTTTCGATCTCCGTATCCAGACATTTTGCTTACTTCGTTTAGTAGAGGTATCGTCCGAAACTAATCAACTCACTTCGAATAACACGACAGAATAACCGCTGGTTTGCTGAGAAAAATGACGTCAAATGTTTGCGATGTGCCGGTGACCGCCTGAAGAAGAGTTAAGCAGTGTGCGATCTCCATCCGAAGTGAACACACCGTGAAGCAAACATTTCCCTTTTAAGTATAGGGAGATGTTAAATGTGAATACATTTCTGATAGTCAAAGGGCTAAATGCTGCCCTCAATCAAACGCTATGCCCAAATAGAAGAATTTGCCATTTATTCAAATTCATGATGTTCACCATTCTTGTAGTGAACGTCACAAGCCAAACAATCTACTATCAGAATGATTCCATCTCAGCAACAGAGGCTTTCTGTTCTTTCCGTTTTCAAAAATATTAACAAATGAATTAAGCGCCTTCCATAAAACAAGTTTTCACATAAAGGAGTGCTTCTACATCATTCTATATCACTGTGTCTGATGTTTTGTTTTAGAACTTAGCTGACAGCCCCAGAGAGGGAGATAGTATTTTAATCTCATACCATTATAGAGGGGGCTGCTACTTCATATTTTCTTTTAGAACTAATTTCATGGTCAAGTGACTTCTATCCACAATTCTCTTGAATATTTCTACATTTTTTGCATTATTTTGTCTTTTCATCCACTGTGTAAACTGAAATTGTGATTCTTCACCATACAACTCAGTGCGATGTACATGGCATCTTTCCCCCTGAGTAAACCCATTCATCCCAATTTTCATCCACCCAAGCTTTTCCTGTCATGTCTTCAGTTTGTTGGAGAATTCTACATAGTTTGATTTCATTCTTGGCCCATTCAAAGAAATCAAATTCAGAATCTGCCTGATTGACTGACTACCTTGGACTAAATTTTATAGAATCACTTTGTTCACCAGAATTGAAAGATTTATGAACTGTCAGTGCCAGAGAGTAAGCTTCCCTCTGTACTCTGGAGCATGCCTCAACCTGTTGTTTTGCCCATTGTGTAAACCAAAAGGGTGACGTCTTGGAGAACATTTCTCCCACACTGCCATGATTCAATTTGTAACTAGACTCTCCCCCTACACTAGGAATGCAATCCACATGTGTACAAGAATTATACTCAGTGAAATCTCCATCCAGAATTTCTCTGCACTTTGCCATCTGATCCTTTTTTCATTGCAAAAAATTAAATGACTGGCTTGGTTCCTGCCCAAGTGAGAGTGAGTCTACTTCATATTTGTCATTTCTTGCTTCACAATTTAAATCACTGCTGGAAGTTTGTCACTTCTTGGTTTTTAAGGAGGTTTTGTTGTTATCAGGTTCAGGTATGGGTGGAAAATCACTTTCACCATGTTCATCAGGAATGTCACTTGGATCACTCCAGTGTGATATTCCACTGATGTTTAAAGCTGTAATACTGTGATCTTCATTTTCTTCTCTGTTATTGAGCTGCTCATTTATCTGAGATATGTCTGTGTTGCATCCTGTATCAGCAAGGGAGAAAACATACTACCTCTTGTAACAAAATAATCAAATTTTGCTGTTTTTACACGGAAGCCAAGCCCAGTAACCGGCCACTGGAAAGGAAATGAGTGTGCTTCCTTAAATACTGGACACCAGAAAAAGGATCATCTTGAAATTAGTCTGCTTTGCAGCCACCATTTTGGGTCATGTTCTTGTTTATAGGCACAGGAGCCTCTTAAATATTAAGCAAGTTGTTATCTTAGTTTTGCTTTCCTGGTAACTGTTGCCTAAGAAACCTCCCTGAATGTGGGTTCTTGTCTTATTTTGTTTATTGGTATATTCCAAATGAAGTTTGTTTAAAAAGGTACTTTCAGACCCACTCAACTTTTGTCCAAGATACTGTAAGACACGATCAATGGAAACAATTTCACCCTCGACTTCATTGAAAAAGCAAGGGGAATGAGACTACAGAACATAATACATCATTCAGTTGAAAACTTCAACATCCTTCCCAGACATCTCCCCTAGCATTTCAGTTTTTTGAAGATTGCTTTGTTCCAATTGCCCACCCATGTGCCAGATATGATGGTCAATTTTTTTTACCAAGCTTTTGGGTAGATCTTGAAGATCTTTTTTTTTTTTTTTTTGAGCTCTTGTTTGCAAAAGTGAACTCTATACTTTTTACACCTTCATATTTAAAGTCATTAAATTGCTGGTATTCAACCCAAAAGACTTAGCACCTCCACTTCAAATCTCCCCACCCCAGCTAGGCAAGGTAAAATTCCCCACTTACCCATCCCTGGGCTCGGACACTGTTCCAATGCCTGTGAGTTCCCTGGGGGGTGGGGTTGGGGTTGGGGGGAATATTGAAGTTTCCAATTGACTGGCGCATAATAACCCTTTAATATTTCTACAATAATAGGTATACACCCTAATTTTCTGAGAAAAGATTGAAGATATTTGTCTTGGTATGGCTGTGAGCAGAAGAATCGGCTTTCAAGACTTACAAATGAATGAATCTAAATTAATTTATAGAGCTCGAGGCAATAAAGTAATTTCCAAGCTTGCCAATATCTATCTTGCTTTGAGTAAATTATTACCTACACGTGAAAAATGATTCATATTTTAGTAAGACAGCTGATAGAAAGGTGCTTTTAAATACCTGACGATGAATCTTCTCGTTGTCTCTTCACTGGAATCTTCATCGGTCTCTTTTCTGGATCTTCTTTCCTGTTCGACGCGGCGTTATTATCCCTCAGACAGCCTCTCGAGTTTGATTGTCCACCTGCCTTGAAGAACCCGTTAAGCTTTGTCCGTTTTGCATTCCGTAGTTCATTTTACTGTTCTCGGCGAGAGAGGGAAACAAGAGATCTGTACATTGAGGCAGCCTGGAAGCAAGATTTAACAGGCGTTTCTTTTTCGTTTTCTTCGTCTTTGCACCCTTTTGGGAAGCTAATTGGGTTTCGCCCCTTTTAGAATTTGCAGAAAGCCACTGTCCACAGCCTTCTGCACAGTTGGACACGATATTTTCAGTCAAAGAAATTAACAAATCGGCGAGAAGTTAAAATTTGACAATGTTCAAAATGGCGCGCTAATTTAAACAGCCTCGCTTTGATTGCATATTTCAGTGCTACAATACCCCCGGAGAGGACCCCTAAGAAAAAAGAGAAAGCATTGTAACTTTTCCACCTAAAGATTGAATATTTCCTCTTCAATGTATTTATCTATAAAGGTAAGAAAAATCCTAACTAACGGGAATGGAATCTGGAGGTATTTCATCTCGCATTAATAGGAAGTGATACGCAGTTTGATTATATCTCGGGAGTCCGCCTATAGTGATGTTTTTGTTTTGGTGTCCGTCGGATCACTTCCAGCCAGACATACAAGAATCATTCTCATAGATGGAGCGCGAGCGATAACATCTTTTAGTCTTTCCACAGGAGATTGCAGAATGGCCAGGGCAGTTGATCGAATGAGAAGTCATTCTGCAGCGAACATCACATCAATAGATATTGGAACAACCACAATCGCTTGCCTTACATTTGTTTCTTGAGTGGCTCTGTAGTTACACAATCCACTGGGTAGTAATCATATCAAAGTGGACCAGGGCAACAAACCTAGAGACTAGTGTCCAAAAACCAGAAGTTCATTGTAGTACCCATAATCAGACAATAGTGTCCAAAATCAAACCTTGTTGTCCAGTTTTGGACTGAAATTCTTAAATCTTCCTTTAGTGACCATCTGTTATTTTTGTATAGTCCTGAGAGGACCTTCCGTCAGACATGTAGAACACAATTAACTACATTGAAAGGCAGGGAGTAGGGTTGGCGTAGTGGTGAGAGCGCTCGCCTTTGACCAATGTGTCCCGGGTTCGATTCCCGAACCCAGCGTCATAAGTGGATTGAGTTTGTTGGTTCTCTACTCAGTGCTCCGAGAGGTTTTTCTCCGGGTACTCCGGTTTTCCCCTCTCCTCAAAAACCACCATCATTTGAATTTATTTCATTTAGAGTTTATTTCCATTTACACACGACCCCACAAGCTGTTCAGCTTTAAACATTATCATGTCTAAATAAAGGTATTATTAGATACAATGAAATATATGAACTTCACATATTTCATTGTATCTAATTTGACACTTTCACGGGTTTATTACGAATCAACTTAACGGCCTGCTCCCAGTTGGCTTGTTAGCTCAATTGGTAGAGCGCTGCACTAGTATCGCAGAGGTCAGTGGTTAGAATCCCGAACAGGCCTGATTTTTTTCAGGTCTGATTTTCGCTATTGCTTAAATAGCGCTATCTAATGCGAGGATCGTACATCATACGTATATAATACCGCAGTTCAAAATATATGAACTTCATATATTTCATTGTATCTAATTTATCACTTTCACGGGTTTATTACGAATCAACTTAACGGCCTGCTCCCAGTTGGCTTGTTAGCTCAATTGGTAGAGCGCTGCACTAGTATCGCAGAGGTCAGTGGTACGAATCCCGTACAGGCCTGAATTTTTTCAGGTCTGATTTTCGCTATTGCTTAAATAGCGCTATCTAATGCGACGATCGTGCGTCATACGTATCTAATACCGCAGTTCAAAATATATGAACTTCATATATTTCATTGTATCTAATTTATCACTTTCACGGGTTTATTACGAATCAACTTAACGGCCTGCTCCCAGTTGGCTTGTTAACTCAATTGGTAGAGCGCTGCACTAGTATCGCAGAGGTCAGTGGTTCGAATCCCGTACAGGCCTGATTTTTTTTCAGGTCTGATTTTCGCTATTGCTTAAATAGCGCTATCTACTGCGAGGATCGTGCATCATACGTAAAGGTATTATTATCGCAGAGAAATCAACTGAATGCTACATTCTAATCAGGCAGCACAGGGCGAAAACCGTAACCTGTGAGCCATGGAGTAAAAAATAAATGTAAATTATTTATTATTCAGTATGCACGTTTGGATGCTAGTGAGGTAAGCAAGATAGGGCGAAAATTTTTAGCTTATCTGCATGACAGGACTGTTAACTATAATGATATGTACTGCTACTTAAATATAAATGATCAATATAAAACAATAAAAGTGTCAATTGGCCAAATACTAAGATTTTTTTTTTTAATGTTCATGATTTACTGTTCGGCTCATAAAATATTACTTAAAATATCATAAAATATCCTTAACTCAAAATGTTCATAAAATACTGTTCATAGAAACCAAATCATGTCCTTAAAATCTTTAGGATGTTACCAGTTTAAATGTTCTTGCAATGTTCAGAGTGCTACTTAATACAGCTTTCTGCATTCTCAGCAATATTTCTTTGTATCTTGTACCAAAGAAGCCCTTCATTTCAGTTTCCATAGCTTCAGACCATCCTCAAAGTACATCTATAATGATGTTTACTTGTGAGATCTTGTATCCTGGGTGTTGTTTTGTCAGCTCAAGTCTAAGTGCTCCATACTTCTTTGTCTTTTGTCTTATTATTATTATTATTATTATTATTAATATTATTATTATTACGGTCTTTTGTCTTATTATTATTATTATTATGGCATTCAGTCAGCACTTAATCACAGATCAAAATGAATACAAGGCAGTAGAGTTCCCTCACAAATCTTTCTTCATTTGTGTTTATTAATCCTGTCCGTTTTCAACAGCTTTGGAGAAGCTCTGCTGCCTGGTGAAGGTGAAGCAATGGCACAGTATGTGAAGGAAGGTAAGCGAATCCCTTGCCGTGGTGAGGTCGGGCTCCCAAGTGATGAGATTGCTGCATTTGAATCATCTGGTTATGTAATAAGTGGAAGCAGGTAGAATAGTATATTGTAGTATCGAGAGCATCATTCTCGAAAAGAGCTAAAGTAAAGATGAACCACAACGCCCTGCTTGTAGTAAAAACCTTACTTTTTAATAATACTCTCTGTAATCACGTGATCCAACATGATTGACTTACGACATTACATCCCTCCCTCTTTTTTCGGATGAAAAGAACACAAGGTGACTACCCCTGGTTAGCTCAATTGGGAGAGCGCCGGACTGCTGTGCGGGAGGTCGAGAGTTCAATACCGGCCGGACCAACACTCAGGGTCTTAAAATTAACTGAGAAGAATATGCTTCCTTTCTCAACATCAAGAAATGGTTAGATATTCTAGTCTTCTCGGATAGGGACGAATAAATGGAGGTCCCGTCTCCTGCAGGGTTAGGGGGTAGGAGACGTTAATTTCCCACGCACGAGATTACTGTGTGATGGATGTCCTCCCCTGGGGTGGGATGGGTGGGAAAAGGTGAGGTCGTTACATGGACTAAAGCGGCTGCCAGAGGCGCCTGATAATGCTGACGTCCGATCTCAACCTTAGTAAAAAATTATTGTAAGCGCATTGAGATTCTTAAATGCGTATTAAGAACGTTCATTACATTACATTACATTACATTACTAACTGCATTTTAAGTGATAAACGTCCTAAAATTCTCAACAAAACAATTTCCATCGTTCGGTAATCAAAGTTCAATAATCAACATTCAAACTGAATTTAAACTGAGATCTCTTTTCCTTCAAACACTCCGTATAATGTCAACGTTCTCAGAGAATCAGAAAAGTTCCGTTTCCAGCCTATTTCTCATAGATGATTTGTACATAGTCTGAAAACCTGACAGGAGGTTTGATCTGTCGTTTCGATCGTCTCGGCAAGGCGTCAGCTTTCATTTCGGATGGATATTGTGTCTTTTCTTCATCTTTCCTTCCACCATTCTCTTGGCAGGGTGCAAGATGTTTCGGAAAAACTTTGAACTGCGATTAATTCCTTGTAACAGTCTGTGAACCATTACTCGCTGTGACCACGGTACCTTTCTGTTCCTCCACGATAAATGGTTTTGGATTGTATGGAGTGCTGAGCTTGTTCTGTTTGGGTTGTCTAATGAGTACAACTTCTCCTGGCTTAATCTCTCGTTGTTGAGCATGCGCTTTGAGATCAGCATAGACCTTCATTTTATGCTTTTGCAGATTATCTCTCTGGGCGATGCTAGCTTATGGATCTTGAAGTTTGCATCGTGGCAGCTGGTGTTGGGTGATTGGTAACTCTGGTATTGTGGTCTTGAGTTTTCTACTGTTTAGGGCTTCACTTGGAGACACATTGATGGTGGAGTGAGGTGTTGCACGATATTGTCGTAAGAACTTGTACAACTCTTGCTTCCAATTTTTGCCTTCTAGGTGAGCAATTCTGATAGACTTTTGGAAGGTCTGAACCAGTCGTTCTGCTTCTCTATTTGCTCTTGGCCAATACGGGGTGATCCTTCTATGCTTGAATCCTAAGTAGTCAGAAAAGTTCTTAAATTCATGGCCATTAAACGGTAGACCATTGTCACTTTTCAGGACATCGGGAATACCTTGTCTTGAGAATATCGCAGCAAGTTTAGGGATCACAACTTTTGCTGATCTTGAGGTCAGTATTTCTACTTCCGGAAAACGGTTGAATTCATCTATTTCTACCATGATGTAATCACCAGAGGTGAACGGTCCAGCGAAATCCATTGCGACTTCTCTCCAAGGTCCGCTAGGGAGTGACGTCATTCGAAGGGGTTCAAACGGTGGTGACTTGGTCGATGCAGCTTGACATGAAAGACAGTTTTTGACCTTCTCTTCTGTTAGTCTGTCAATTCCGGGGAACAACACTTTGTCTCGGATGAGTTGCTTTGTTTTGACAATCCCCGGGTGACCACCATGTGCCAGGTCTACTGCTTTACTTCTGAGGGTAAATGGTATCACAATTCTGTTTCTTCTCAATACTAGTCCATTGAAAACTGATAATTCTTCCTTGAGCTTCTTGTATTTCTGGACGTCAGGGACATCCCATTGGCCAGTTTCCACAGCCTTGATGACAGCTTGCATTTCTGCATCATTTCTGGTTTCTTGTTTTATTTCTTCGAGTGTCATTGCTCTTGGTACAGTATTAGAGCATACATAGTTGGCATAATCTTCAGCCAAATTTTGTCCCTCTGGTGCTGTGGGGCACGGATGTCGGTTCATGTAATCAGCAGGGTTTTCGGCATCTCTTCCAGGTCGATAGATCAGCTGACAGTCGTAGGGCATGAGTCGAAGTTTCCACCTTTCCATTCTTGGGGAGGTTTGCTTGTGGTTCTTGAAGATGCCAATGAGAGGTTTATGATCAGTAATAACAGAAAACTGGGCACCATAAACATACAGATGGAAATGTTCCACTCCCCATACTACGGCAAGCATCTCTCTCTCTGTTTGGGAGTAGCGACTTTCCACGTCACTCAAAGCACGACTCACATAACCAAGAATTTTGCCTTCTTGTACTAACAGTCCACCAAGACCAGTTGGACTCGCATCGACAATGATTTCGGTCTTCTTTCTTGGATCAAAGTAAGACATAATTTGATCCCCAATGAGGGCTTCTTTCAGCTTGTCCAATGCTTTTTGTTCTTCTTGCTCCCATTTCCAAGGGGTGTCCTGTCGGGTCAACAGGCGCAAAAGGGTCGTGATTGTGGCATAGTCTGGTATGAATCGGGACACGTACTGTGCCATACCAAGAAAAGACTTCAGTTCACTATGGTTCTGAGGAGGTTGTGCCTCATGGATTGCTTTAACTTTCTTTGGATCAGGTCTAACACCGACAGAGCTAAAAATGTGACCATAGAACTTGATTTCAGTTTTGGAAAACGCACACTTGTCTTTGTTCAGACGGAGGTTGTTTTCTTTCAGCCTCTGTAGAACACCACTGAGATTCTTGTTGTGTTCTTCCTGGTCTTTTCCAAATACTATGATGTCATCTGAGATGTTTTTACATCCTGGGAGGCCAGTAAGGAGTTCCCTGATTGTTTCCTGGAAAATTTCTGACGCTGCATTAATTCCAAAAGGCAGCCGTTTGTATCTTCTTAGGCCAGCATGTGTACTGAAGGTTGTGACATGACGGCTTTCAGGTGATAACTCAAGCTGGTGATATCCTGAGGACAGATCTAATGTACTGAAAAGCGTTGCACCATTCAAATCAGCAATAAGGTCATCAATGGTTGGCATGAGATGCTTTTCTCGCTTAATTGCTTGGTTTGCCTCACGCATATCAACACAGATTTGAACTTCTCCGGATTTCTTGGGGACGACAACAATTGGACTGATCCAGGGTGTAGGCCCTTCAACTTTCTCGATGATGTGGAGTTTCTCAAGTCTCTCAAGCTCTTTTTCGACATCGTCTCTAACATGAAATGGAATTCGTCTCTGGGGTTGTTGTCGGGGTGTAACATCGGGGTCTATGTGTAACTTCACTTTTTTTTTCGGTACTTTCCCTATGCCTCCAAACAGTGATTTGAACTCTTCTTTTAGAGACTCCGGGTCGTCTTTGTTTTTTTCAGTGACGGTGGCAGTATTAATAGAAACCGCAATCAGACCTAGTTTCTTCGCAGTGTGATAGCTGAGAAGATTTCCGTTTTCTCCTTTCACAACAATCAGCTGGGCAGAGGTGCTCGCGTTACTGGATTTCACGGTCGCAGTGAGGATTCCCAGGGTTGGAAGAGGGACTTTAGATCCATATGAATAAATCTTGGTGTGAACAGGTTGCAGGCTTTCACTGCCGTGACTGTTAATTCTTTGAAAGGGTTGTTTCATCTAGAAGATTAACAGATGCACCCGAGTCGATCATCATATTCACGTTTGTTCCATTGATTTGTAGCTGACATTTGGGTGGCTTCTTGTTTTGTTGATGGTCGACAGTGTAAACGTACTCATATTCTTCATCAGAGGTTTGACCAGTTTCCACGGAGGCCACGGTACGAGGTTTAGAACGACAAACATGAGCAAAATGGCCAATTTTCCCGCAGGCTTTACAGATTTTTCCTTGCGCAGGACATGGGTTTTTGTGAGGTGTGTACCCGCCACAGTTGCCACACTTTCTAGGAGATTTGCCTTGCTTGTTTCCAAAACGACGATTGCGTGACTGTGTGTCACGCCGGTCGCGCGGGCGGCGTTGCCGATTCTCTTCTTTTGGTTTGATTTTGTTGACGGCTTCGAATTCGCCTCCGGTATCTTCTACGTCTTTCGCTTGTTTTTCACTAACCTCTAATGCTCTTCCTAGATTCAATAAACCTTCTAACGTTGGGTTTTCACGTAGCGCTAGGCGTCTAAGTGAGCTGGAACTGCACGTCAGAATAATATGTTCTTTAATTTCTTTGTTAGCATCGCTGAATGCGCAGGTTTTCGCGAGTTGGCGAAGCCTGGTGTGAAAACTATCGAGCAATTCACCCTCTTTCTGCTTCGTCTGGCGAAAATTATATACTTCATATGTGGTGTTGACTTGTGGGGAGAAATACTCGTTAAGTTTCGCGACCGCCGTGTTATAGTCGCCGTCTTCTCCAGTGTTTGGTAAGGTGTCGAAAATTTCGTCTACGTCGGGGCCGGCATAATGCAGCAACAAAGCTCGTTTCCTTTTCGCAGCTGTGATGTTCATTCCGATAAGCATTCGTTCTAAGCGTCCTAGCCATCTTTTCCATCGTGGACCTGCACTGCCATCGGCATGGACGTCGAACGGTGGAAAACTTGGTAGCGAAACCGCCATGAGGTCTCACAGAGTTGAGCGCATTGCAAGCAGCACTTTCTTTCCAGAAAAATGTGCACAGCGAACTCCTCAATGAAAACCAGTGTTGATATGAATATTGACGGTGGGATTCTTGAATTATCCCATCCTCGTCGCCAGATGTAGTATCGAGAGTATCAGTCTCGAACAGAGCTAAAGTAAAGATGAATCACAACGCCCTGCTTGTAGTAAAAACCTTACTTTTTAATAATACTCTCTAATCACGTGATCCAACGTGATTGACTTACGACATTACATATATCTTAGTCATTCAGTACGAGCATATTTTAAAGCCCTGTGCAGGGCTGCAAATAACGGCCAGTCAACGGACAATGTCCGGTCAAAATTGGGTACTGACCGGACAAATCCTTGGTTTGCCGGAGATCTTGTCCGGTCCTTTACCGACTCGTTTAAGGAAATTTTAATTTTTAACTGTTTACTAATCACAAGGGACCCAGTCATGTTTCCAAAAGAGAAAAAAACCAACATAAAAGTAGACAAATTAGTGGTCGAGAAATTCCCGGCAGTCGCAAATCTCCGCGATGTCATCAAGTCCTGTCGCGACCGCAAAACATCGTGTCTTCCGTTATTTTATTTACTTTATTTAAGTGTTCCCAGTTAGTAGAGGGTTTTACCTTTGGCTAGATACCATCATTTACTCTTAAATAAAGTGATTGATTCTTTGATCGATTGAATGATCGGAAAGCACCTTCACGAAGAATAATCTTGTTCCATCGAGAATACTCCAAGTAGCATTTGTTGCAAAGTGCAAAAAGAGAGCTAAAGGCCCAAAACCTGGAGAATCCGACCACTCTTTTACCCTAACAAAAATTCACAACTGTAACTTTAAAAAAAAGGGCTCTGAGTGTAATATTTAATTATAAGTGATTTTGCCAGATGTAAAGTAAAACGGACAATTGCGGTTGTATCTTGCGTAACCGTACCACTTACTCAATGCGAGGCTGCTCCTGCAGTAAAGAGTAGTAAAGTTATTGACTTGTAATTTTTATTGCCAGACCGACTTGGATTCATTTGTTTTTTAGTTGTAAAAGGATTACTGTGCAATCTGAGTTCACTATCGCAAGAGTTCGGACTGTTAAAATTTGACCGGCCAAAAACGGGTAGTGTCCGAGCAAAAGCATGTTTGACCGGACAACGTGACCGGCGACTGCCCGTTAGTTATTTGCAGCCTTGCTGTGTACAAATTAAGTAATCTTAAAAATCTTGTTACAACTTGGATCAAAGAACTGGTGCTTTCTATCTGAAGTGACACTGAAACAATTTTAACGTTGTGGTAGGAGATTTTGCAGATCACATCACTCATGTCTGCTAGTGTATTCTTTCTGAAGATTAAGTTTTATGTGTTGTTTATGTTGCTGATGATTTGTTTCCGAGTCAGGTTTCTTTCAAGTGGTTAAATCTTATCCTTTGGAGACTGACTGGCTTGTTCACTGGTCAGCTTCTGCTATAACTTGATAAATTCTTCTTCTGCCACAGACTTTGATTGTGAATGAATGTTGCATTGAAACGGCTGAACATCTCTCTGAGTTTTCAAGGTTACTGAAAAATGTGAACCAAGTAACACAAAATACAAACACAAAAAACAGCACAAGTCTTAAAAAAATAGCTATCAGTGGTGTTTGAAACACTTTCCCAATATTTCAGTTTCATTATCCTGTAAGTGCAGGCAGGAGGCATCATTTAAATTTAACTATGAAGAACGATCCAAGAGAGAAAACAAAATCTCGTCAGACTTCGGGAGATGATTCATCAGAAGAACAACAACAAGAGGTATTTACTCCAGCTTTATAACCTCCCTCCAGTTTCCACACTGCTCTTTTCAATACTGATTGAGGAGGAACATGCATACCAAATATTGGACACACGTGTAGCAGAGAAGGATATGAGAGAAAATCCAACCAAGAGACAGTGAGGAGCTAGCCGGGCAACAGCTGGGCACTGCTAGATCACAACCCTGGTTCACTTATAAATTTGAAGTATAGAATTTTGCAAGTGCTTCATTGCCAATTTCAAAGCAGTACAACGAAAAAGTGCAATGAACAAGAACTCAAATAGTTTCAAAGACCAACTTTCAAAGACTCCAGCTGATTTTTCCTTAGAATAGTGGGTTACAGAGAAGTGTTCAACCTGGAATGTCTAGTAAATTTTGTGATAACCAGGTAAGGGGACTGAACACTTGCAAAGAATTGAAGAAATACTGCAAATGGTAACGTAACTTCCTTTTAAAATTCTTTTAACTCTCAAGTTCTGATTGTTAATTCTCCCCTCTAGCTGCAAAAGATTTCTTTGTAAATTAGCCAAGATAATTTGGTTTTAGATCAAGATTGCAAATACTACCTGATAATTGTGACCAGTCCCTGTTTGCTGGATATTTGTATGAATATTATATGAATTGGATATATGTTTATCCTTTCGGAAGAGACGTCGAAGAAGCAGATTTTTGAACAAACACTGAGTTTAATAACAGTAAAGTTATGTGCTTTACGTTTGTCAAACTACAAAGGAAAGAAAATATATATGTTGCAATGTTTTACAGAACTGATACAACTAACTACAGGAGTTACAAAAGTTACAAGAAAATCGCTAAAACTACTTACAATTCTGGTTGCCTTCTCTTCTGACTTTTTGAAGCGTTATGCAAAACATTATAGGAAGATTGCTTGTGGTTATTCATAAATAACACTTAATGAGAAACTTAATGTAATTGTTTCTCTCACAATATCGTCACTTGAGATGTGGATAACAACATTTTGACTGCATAATGCTAGTCCTCTTCAGGCATTGACAGCATCATAAGACACACTATTGCATTCCTCTCCCTTAAAAGCATACACTAAAATTTGGATTTCAAGCCTTGTCATATATAGTGCATTGCATTTTTTACAAAGAATATATCATAGTAGGGAGCAAGCTCAGGGAATTTCTTTATCACGGTCATGACTTTTCAATAATTATAAATGCATTCTTTATCACAGCCATGTACTCCTCAGGAGAAAGCAAAGCTTGTTCCTCAAGACGATAGAAAAATTCGTCCAGAATCACACTTTTCTCCTCTGCAGAATGATGGTCACCGAGTGCTGTGAGAAAGAAAAAATACAGTGACATTTATTGACATTCACGAGTACCTAGATACATATGTAATCATTTCCAGGACCAAGGGCCTTCCTACCATTTCCCAATTTTCAACCTTTAGCACGTGGTGAAAAATGTTAGCCGTTGTCCACACTAATTCCTGGATGAAAAGTATTATCAAAAGAAAGCTTTTTGTTAATTGTGAGAAAAGTGATTCACTGATTATGTATCTGTATGAACATTCCCCATTAGGCTGTTGGATCTTGTTATTCATGGAACATTCTTTTTAGGTGTCAAAGTCTTTACCTTTGGGTGTATACTAGAACAACTTTTCACCTCAGTGTTGGTGGTTAGTCTTGTGCCCACTAAGACCTTCCTCGGCCAAGCAGTTGTAAGGTCCCAGATTTCACTTAAAGAATAGTTGTTCAAAAGTCTACTTACCAGACTGAAAAAAGGAATTGCTCCAAGCTCTGGTTTGTTCAGTCATCAGTCTCACACATGCTTTAGCATTTCCAGTAGCTTGCCACATGGCTTTCTCTGGTAAAGAAAACTCTTTAAATTCCATAGAGACAAGATTGAGACCAGCTTTTCTGACCGGCGATGCATCTGATATGAATGGCTCCACCAGTTCTTCACAAGTTCGGAAATATTCAGGGATGGTCATTTCTTCCATTTCTCTCTGTGGTGTTAAGAGAAATGGCACGTTAGAATACATATGAACTCATGACGAGAACACCCCAAACCTTTTCACTCCCAAGATCTCATTAGCAATCTTCTTGCTGCCAAACAATTCTAATGTTGTTAGCTTGGAGAACTTGAAATTGGTTCAACTAACAATCCCCCTTATTGATATTTTTTTTTCTTTCTCACTGACTTGTCTTCTTGATTTTGTACCGATATTGTAAGGAGAAATGATGTCGTGGTAACTCATGGGAGTTCATTGAGAGTCAATAAACCTCTTATAAGCACAGGTTCGAAGTCAATAATTGTCTACTAAAAGAAGAACCCTTACAATAACAACCGTCAACTCCACATTTTATGCAGTCTGATCAACTATGCTCAGCACACCATTCGACTACAAAACTGTTTGCGAAAACTTTACAAACAAGCAAGGGTCATCGTCCATAACCTTGAGAATTGCCTCACTATCCTTGATAATTCTGTGATGTTCTATTCCTTTGATGTGAGTTTACAGGTAGTTAAACTATCCTTCTCCAAAAAAATAAAGGCAAAAACAACGAGCGATAAAAACACTTACTTGATACGCTGAGGTTTAACCTAGTGTGGAATGACAAAACCTCACAAGAGACTTGGCCAAGCGCACACGAAATCTGACATTAAACTGTAAAGACTTTCCAAAGCTAACGATTTGAGTATTAGTCCTTCGTCATTCCTTTTGAAGAAGGGCTAACGCTCCAAATCTCAACTTCAAAAACTCTCTATGGTGGCCAATTTACATTATCAACTCAGTTGATAAAACCAAAGTATTTATTTAAAAATTTATCTGGGGCAATTGGAGAAAAAATTGTTTAAAAGTCTGGCTCACATTGATTAAAAAGATAAAATTCATAAAAAGTTCACTTTACCTTTGAAATGATCTTGTCTTTTTCCATGCTCTCCCACACGTTGTACAATAGCTTATAGATTACAAGAGCTGAGGGGCTACTTTCAATTTCTCCTCCATTTTGACAGGGTAAAATCACTACAAGCCTACCGCCTACAAAAATAAAACATCGTAATTGTTATGGATACCACTAGAGCAATTTATAATGTATCATCAGTACACAAAGCGTGAGAGGAAGCGCCATACTTAATCCGCAACTGGTGGAGATTTCACTGTCACATGGTGACTGCCTCTCTGGAAGGCACTTTCGTGAGTAGTTATACCAAGTATTTCTATTCCATATGAGATACACGAAACATCAGCGAAAAAAACCTTTGCATATTATTTTTTTGGTCTTTATAGGTAAACAGCCAAAGCAATGAGTGTAAATTTACTAAGCAGAAAGTGCAAAGTAGTATGTGGACTTATTTCAGGGTAGTTACGAAAACGAAGACCCGAAAACGGACACCTGCTAACGAAGACCCCCTGCGAAAACGAAGATCCATTTCGAAAACGAAGATCCATTTCGAAAACGAAGACCCTTTCTGGAAACGAAGACCCATTACGAAAACGAAGGAGGAGTAGGGTAAGGCTTTGATTAAGGTATTGATTTGTAATTTTTTACCCGCAAGAAAAGTTTTATTGAAAGCAATCGGTCGAATTCCATGTTTTATTCAAACAACAGTATATATTTACTCGCCGGAAGTGTAATTACCGTTAGTCGATGTCAATTTCATGGATAAACTTATATCTTGTTGCTTCATCGTATACCACTATATGCATGCCATGTCTCTTCGATTTAATCTCGTTTTAGCTTTAAAGTAGTCCCATTGAAGGCTCCATGGGCTCTACTGTTGAATTATTCCGTATTAAATTACAGACGTGCCAAATTCAAAATTCAAGATTTCCGTAAGGATCTTCGTTTTCGTTGTGTGTCTCATGAACATAATATTTGTCCACATAGGTAATACCAACCTCTCTTGAATTTGTATTAGAAACGTGCCTTCGTTTTCGTGATGGGTCTTCGTTTTCGTAGGGGGGTCTTCGTTTTCGTACTGGGTCTTCGTTTTCGCAGGGGGCCTTCGTTTCGTAATGGGTCTTCGTTTTCGTAGGGGTTTTCGTTTTCGTAATGGGTCTTCGTTTTCGTAATGGCTCAGTCTTCGTTTTCGTAGTGGGTCTTCGTTTTCGTAGGGGGTCTTCGTTTTCGTATGGAGTCGTAGGTCTTCGTTTTCGGGGTCTTCGCTTTCGAAACTACTCTCATGAACATAATTATTGTCCACAAAGGTAAAACCAACCTCTTTTGAACTTGTTTTAGTATCAATTCTTTGTTTTCGTAATGGGTCTCTGTTTTCGTAATGAGTCTTCGTTTTCGTAGGGGGTCTTCGTTTTCTTAATGGGATTTCGTTTTTGTAGGGGGGTCTTCGTTTTCGTAATGGGTCTTCGTTTTCGTAGGGGGTCTTAGGTCTTCGTTTTCGGGGTCTTCGTCTTCGTAACTACCCTTATTGCAGCTTGATAAACATGAATTTCTTCGCAGTTGTTGTAAACATTTCTTCTCACATTTGGCGAGTTCTTTAGCTCTCACTAACAAGAACTGTTCCCAGTCTTTCTCAGCCTGTTTGGTAAACATATTTCTCTCACTCTGGACTTCGGAGAAGCAACACAGGACAGCCTTAGTCAAATTGCAGGGCTTTTTCCTCAGCCACTGAATTGCCAAGCAGGAAAAGCCCAAATTTACAGACTCACTGGGAAAACATTGCTCGTAAAAACTGGTTCCTGATGCAGATACGAAGACATTTGGGAAATCCAGAAGATAGCTGGATGAATGTGGCAGCAAACCTAGAACAAAATGTGTACAGCCGCAGTTTTAACTGAGGATTACCAGAGGTTGCTTTAATGAATTTTTTCCTTATCCGTTCAAATACAACAATCAATTCATAAAAAGTGTCTATGACTCTGAAAAGTTTCGTTAAGATTGCATTTATTTGAAGGCTATCACAAGTTGCTTTTGTTAAAGAATGAAGATATAGCTTACTCAAATTATTTTTTTATTATTATTACAAACAATCACCTGGTATTTGTATCCCGTTTACCCTCACCCACTACACTCAAGGTCAGTAGGAAAAGGAGAGGCCCTGAAAATGGGGGTTATCATTTTAACTGACATGCATGGATTTTTACATGGGGGGAAGAAAATTGTTTCGTAAACAAACCTTCTCATCTATATTCAGGAACTCAGTTGAACAATCAAATAGAAATTACAGTTAATCTTTACCTTGCAGAAAATAAAAAATTGAGTTGTAGTCATTTTCTGGTCTGTCCTCATAATTGATTTGAATTTCAAGCTCATTTCCATACAAGTTTCTCAATTCCTTCACGCATGCATACATCAATGGCATGGAGGTCCCTCCGTCAGCACAGCCATAGTCAGCGATGGTGAATGGCTTCTCAGAATTCACAGCAAAGGACTTCAAAGACTTTATTACCCCAGGAGAAATATGTTTTATGCTTTCCTCAGATACTAAAAATTTTGAAGTGAAGTAGCCAGCCCCTGAAGGAACCCACTCAGTATGAGGGCGGGAAATCTGAAACAAAAAAAGAAATTAATTTTATAAATACAATCAATTTTAATTCTTTATTCAAAAGCGCAAGTTGTAAGTCGCGGTCGCAGGTTGTAAGTCGCGATCGCAAGTTATAAGTTGCGATCGCAAGTCACAAGTTGCGATCGCAAGTTACGCCATCGCAAGTTAGTAACTTGCTACGAGAAAACCCATATATAGCTTATGAGCCACCGTACAAAACAGGCATAATAAAGCTTGAAGTTACAACCAACCTGGCATAACTGTTAAAATTCATAAGATTCATGAAGATGTCAGAGCGACTGCGATCATGCTGAGGTCCATTGCGGCTACCTCATTAGGCGAGCTCCTGTCATTGCAGTGAAACAAGCCACTGAAAATTAAGAATGAGCCGATACCGATACCAAATATTCGATACTAGCGATACCGAGGTTGGATCGAGAAATATCGATACCAGCGAAGAATAACGATATTGTACGTGACCTACCCGCGCCTTAAATCTCCCGCGACTAACCGCTGATAAGTAGCCGAAAAGACTCCGAAGTCAAGATCGTGCATGTTCGCCTTTATGTGCAATATGGGATTGTCGCAGTGTACCGGTCAAAGTGGCGGTTTCTTCCATTCCCCTGTACAACGTTTCACTGTGAAATAGGACCCGATTTTATTAACTGTAAATGTAAAGTTACTCAGTACAACGGCAACAAAATCAGTACTCACAACAATCCCGGCATTACAAGGACATATCTGGATTAACAAAAATGAGTTGCAAACTACTATGCCTGGCTTACTAAAGAAAAACCTCGCGCGAGAAAAGCACTGAGGAAGGTTAAATAGTTCTAATTAAAAGTATGGGACCCTGTATGGTCCTGTATGCCAGGGAGTCTCTGATGCATCGAGTATTGAGGGACCGTTCATTTTTTACAAGGTGGGGGAGGGCTGGTGGGATTTGGGGGGTTACCGAAAAAAAAAACCGCCTCCAGGGGGGGTAAACTAAAAAAAATTATAGCAAAAAGAGGGGGTTACGTAAAATATTTTAGATAGGATATGTTTTGCTATTCTTAAAAGATATATCCCCACAGAAACAAAAAAAAAATAGTTTTTAAATCTATTAAAGAATTCCTTATTCTTTTAATAACGTTTTCGCGGCTGCAGACTGCAATTTTAAAGCTAAGGAAGTTAATGAACGAAATGATGTCCGAAGCCTTTCCCGAATCATTCCTGTCTTCCCGATTACCGTTACCTATCATACAACAACACTCCAAGGGAGGGTCGTAATGTAGACGATTGGCAGCCCAGAGTAGAGCTGAAGAAGGAGTATGGCAGTGGCAGCCTAGTTTTGTCAGATTCAGAAAGCGTAGCAGCATTTTCTGACGAGGTTATTGTTAAGCCAAAGTTTGTCGTTCAATACCTGACGCATCTCGATATGGTAGATTTCAAAAAGGAGAAGAGGGCTAAGAAGAGGGCAAAGGAATGCGAGAAGGCGAAGGAGAAAAATTATGAAGATTATGCTTGGAAAGATTTATGCGAGGATCCGAGAAAACTAAAAAAGCTCCGAGTGCCAGAGCTAAACATATACCTCAAACACCATAGACAAGACAAGTATCCGAAGAGCACCAAAAATGACAAGGTTAAGGTAATTACCAGACACTGGCCTCTCCAAATGAATCCTGAAGGAACTGATCTACTACAAACAAGAATGGGAGAAAGAGACGAAGCTGAAAATGAACCTTTGCTAGACAGTGATAACGACGGTAGCGGAGAAGA
Organism: Stylophora pistillata; assembly: GCF_964205215.1. NCBI lineage: Eukaryota > Metazoa > Cnidaria > Anthozoa > Scleractinia > Pocilloporidae > Stylophora > Stylophora pistillata. Next base: position 11,080,918 of record NC_142525.1, read on the forward strand.
CGACAACAGTGGACCGGAAGCGGAAGTAACAGTGATGAGGAGAATGAAATTGATTACATTGACTCTGGTGATAGACACGAATCAAGTGATGTCATTCTTGCCTTCATCGATGACGAAGAAGTTGAGAGGCCAGCCACAACACGTTCGGGAAGAGCCATAACCAGAAGATCAAAGACTGATTTTTCTTTTTTTTTTTTTTTCGATTCTTCAACGAATTGAGAGCAAGCTGGCACATTTCTTTTTTGCTGACTTTATTGTATACAGTTAAAAGTGACAGATACATTTGTACTGTGAATTGTACTACCTTGATAATGCCAAAAAGATACTGTGTTACCCTACAGTATGTAGAATTGGTTTAATTGACGATTTTTTGGGGGGGGGGTCACCGAAAAAAATTTACCTGTATTGGGGGGTCATGGAAAAAAAATGAAACGACTGAGGGGGGTCATGCAACTTTTTAATGAAAGTTAAAAAAAATCCCACCAGCTCCCTTTACCTCGTGAAAAATGAACGGTCCCTGAAGCGCAGGATCCATAATAAGTCGTGCACCCGTGTTTGTTCATTATTAGTCAGTGATCCGTGCAGTGACTGATAACCTTTCATTGTACGCCTTATGATCATGAATTCAATTGAAAGTTGCATATTGCTTAAAGTGCCCCTGAGACAAAAATTGACCATTTTATTTTGGCCTAAATTGTTTACACAATGTTGAATTGGGTCAAGTTAAGACCCTTTTTGCAATTAAAATTTCAAAACAAACCTTCGATGACCAATTTTTACCGCTTCAAAGTCGTCCAAAAATCGTCCGCCATTGCCGAAAACATGTTCCAGCCGAGCCCGCAAAAACGTCATCATGACGTCAAAGGCTCAACAAACTTATGCTTTGCTTTGTCACAACTCTCTTTGTTCGCTGCACAGAGAATCACACATATTACTTTTTTAAGAACTGTTTCGTTGTCAGTCGGGAAATGTCGACTTTTTCAGTCGATGAATTGTCCCAGAAATCATCTGAAGCTACTAGTAAGTAGAAAGATTGTACCATTGCGGTGTTCTTCATTTCCTCAGGAAAATTAAAAATGAGTCTCAATAAATTGAAATTTTTGACTTGTTCGACTGCCTTGTTGATGCTACAGTAGAGAACTGAACAGAAAACCGTAGAGTGCCTTCATTTAGTCAATCAGATCACGTGACTTACTACTTATTTTAATGACGTCAGAGTATCGGCTTCGAAGAAAAAAGTAAATATTGCACTCGGTATCATATTGATTCGAAAAAGCCGTACGGCCCATCTTTACTGAGAATTCATCGGCCGCTCATCGAGTGAATTCACCCTTTAGGCGTTAGATTTCACGTATAGTTTCACGTGATTTTTTACGTAAACAAACCGCGAAAGTTTGGACATCCGGTCTCAAGAAATTACTGCACGTGTACGAACTACGAGTCGCTATTTCATGTTCCCGTGACTATATAATTTTTCCATTGCTTGAAGTCTTCAACATTCGGAAAAACTCGAAAAGTTCCAGGTTTAAAATGACCAATCAGAAGAATAAAAGCGACTTTAACGCCATGAATGTGGCAGAAATTAAAAAATATTTGCAGGAACGTGGAGTTTCAGTGAGCGGATATTTGAAAACTTCGCGCTGAAAACTTCGCCTCTGCAGTCAAAAGAATGGTTTTGCCAGTGGATCCAAACTTCGAAAAAGATCAAACCAATGATGCAGACAATTTAATAATTCATGATATGCTAATATTCCCAACCATTTTCCCTGAAGACCGCAAACAACTTCAACTCGTCGCCGCCGTTTGGGTTGTACGACATTTTTAACTACTTAATTTACTTTTTTTTAAGTAATAGCGACTCGTAGATCATGCACGTGAAGTAAATTTCTTGAGACGGGATGTCTGAACTTTTGCGGTTTGTTTACATAAAAAATCACGTGACATTATACGTGAAATCTGTTGCCTAAAAGGTGAATTATTTGCTTATTATAGTAGCCTGCTGACGACACTATCCTTCCCTCAGGAAAAAATGGTGTTTTGAAAATTGAAAGTTATGCTTGGCAAATTAACGGATTAATTCTTTACTTTAGGGCAGACAGAGAAGTCTTGAGTATGTTCTGTTCTGTTGTAAAGCCCTTAAGAAGCGACTAGAGAAAAAACACTCCACTACATCTCGTGTTTCTTCCTACGCTTCTTTCGTGCTCTGGCCGCTCCTTGCGTGCTTTGCAACAGAGCACAGCCAAGGCTTCTCTATTTGTCGAATGTAGTTTTCTAGCAAAGAAAGGTCCAAGATGCAAATGACGTTTTTCAAAGTGGAAATATGAAAACTTTAACATTATAAAAAGAGGTAAAGAAGGATGTCTAACCTTTCGATCCCTGTATCCAGACATTTTGATGACTTCGTTTCGCTGAGGTATGGTCAGAAAATAATCCACCCACTTGGAATGACACTACAGAAAAAAACCGCTGATTGGCTAGGAAAATTGACGTAACACGTTTGTGATCCGCCGGTGACCGCATGAAGAAGACTATTTTTAGGGCCTGTTTCCATGGAGATAGGGTCACCCTACTAGTAGTCAGGGTGACCCTCCTCTAGTATTTTTCGTGATTGTGTTTACCTGTCGGGTAGGGTTACCCTAGCAACCCTGTATCAACTACGAAGGTTGCCCCTCCTATGAGGGCCAGCTTTTTAATTGTTCACTTAGGCCATGTAAACGCTCAAGGTTATCTCAAATTGCATTTGTAGTATCGTCATTCAGACACAAAGAGACTATCTTTCCTTCATTGCCAAAGGCTAACTGAACTTTATCAATCGAAACACGTCACACGTATAGAAGTAGAAGAGTTAACTGACTTATAGTAATTTTACAACATGCGAGTATTTCCAGTACAGTATGATTACTGCGAGTAGTATATTTACTGAATTAAGTGCAAAGTGCTCACCTTAGAACCCATACTAAGCTCGTTGTCAATAACTAAAATAGCATCAAATGACGTCAGATGACGTATTTGGCGCGCCAAACCTTCTATCAAGAAAACAAAGTAGCGTCTCATGCGAATATTTCCGAAGATATCAAGCAGAAGCTATCGTAAATGAGCATAAAAGTGATGAGAATAATGTAGAAGAATATAATGTGTCTACGGACATGCCAAATCAAATTCGGAGATAACCTTAACGGAGCTTGTTTTTTGTACAAGAGCTTGTTTTTTACCTGCTATCCAGGCTATCTAAGGAATATGTTTAGTTTCCGGTCTGTATCCTACAGTCTACTGGGAAATTATATTTTGTCTCTACCGTCTACAAAAACTATACTACTTATGGTCTACACTCCTTTTCATATATGGCTTCAAAACTATGGAACTCTCTTCCGGATTCTTTTAGAACATCTGACTTTCCTGATTTCAAGCGCAAGATTCTACAGTATGACTCTTTTTCATAATTAAATTTTAGAATGCTAGTCCACTTTGGAAAAGAGTGATAGCCTGGGAACGAAGTCACGCCGCAAGCACTTATCGGATTAATTGGGTGGGGGGCCCCCACGGGTAAAAACAAACATGGCGGAAATTAGCGCGGAATGTGATTGTAGCGATGACAGTAAGATTTCAACAGAAGTAGATGGTATTAAAATCAAAGTTATCGAAAGTAGAAAATCAGAAAGCATAAATCTAAGAAAAGAAGATGTACCTGGAGCAATTTTACCTCGAAAAACACTACAATGTACCGTGAAACAGCTGCAGCGACGGCTCATTGCCGTGGAGCTAAAACAACTGGAAATAAAATGAAGCTCGTTCAAAGGTAGGAGAACTTAAGGGTAATTTGAAAATTTCTGAATAGTGCCCCTGTTCTTTTCGTTACGTTGTTGATCCATGATATTCTAAGAATACTGTCTGTACCTACTTTGGTATTTTTTTCCGTTGTAGAGTAAAGGACTACATGGCTGGTGGCCTAAGCTCCAAGATTAAGGACCCTGATGGTGCAATCCATTTACCGAAAGCTAAGGCTAGCCTGGGTCTCATGGAGGAAATTAACGCGACGATACTAGCTTATCTTCAGCTACTCTAAATTGGAGGTTAAATAATGTATATGTATGTATCTATTTATGTATGTATGTAGGTAGGTAGGTAGATATGCATGTATAGAGACTACGAACCCAGCTGAAAAAGCGAATCTTTATAACTCTTGATTTTCAACTGTCTTTACTCTTCTGAGTCCCATTGTAAACAACGATACTTCTGTTCTTTCACACCAGCAGAGATCAGTTATGCAAATGCCCGATATGTCACTATCTTTTGACGAAGTTGCAAATTGTTTAGCCACTTTGGACGCCTCTAAAGCGCGGCCTCGACATCTTTCCTCCACGCCTTCTCAGTAAAAGAATGCAGCAATCAAATTGTACCTAGTCTTTGTGTACTTTTTAATCCCTCCTTATGAACTGCTCGCATACCGTCCGGATGAAGAAAAAAAGTTAATCATGTCATACCGGTACATAATTAAAAAGGACTTTATGGAACCGGCTGGAAATTATAGACCTATTTCCTTGCTGCTATGTACTCTAAGCGAAGTCTTGAAACGCTGTGTCTGTATTTAACTCTACGATCATGCTAAACAATTCATCGGTCTTCTCCAGCATGGCTTTTTTCGAAATCGCTGTTGCGTCACACAGCTGTTATCTGTTCTTAACACCATTGGTCATAACTTGGACAAAAATTTTCAAATAGACGTTAGATACTTGGACTTTACCAAAGCTTTCGATTCCGTCGATCACGCAGTTTTGCTTCAAAAGCTCAAACGATATGGTGTCGAAGGCGGCACGCTCGCCTGATTTTCAGATTACCCAAGTGAAAGATCTAAAAGGATCATTTTGGACGGTGTTGCCTCACAATGGGCCCCAGGAGTACATCAGGAGTTCCTCAGGGGAGCCTACTCGGCCCAGTTCTACTTGTCCTTTTTATTAATGACCTGCCAGGTGTCCTATCGGAAGGTACTCAATTTGCTCTTTACGCGAACGAAACCTAAGTCTTCAGTTCTATCTCGTCTGCAGCAGATTGTGAACGACTACAACAAGCTCTGACAAACCTCAGTGGAGTCATAATAATAACACACGATTCAATGCCTCTAAATGCAAAGTTCTAACTACAAAGTGAAAGAAAAAACCTTTACTTCAAGACTACTTTTTAGGCCCTGAAAAGTTACCGCGCGCGCGTGAGGAGGATCTGGACGTAGTTATCTCGGACAAACTTACCTGGGACTCAAATTTACACCTGATTACAGCAAAAGCAACAAACTTTTAGGTCTCCTGAAGAGATCATATCCCTCGTTAACTAAAGTGGCAGTAAGGTCCTTGTATTTAGCAATTGTGAGACCCCACATTTATTACGCTACTAAAGCCTGGTGCCCTGCTTAGAGGTCACATTTGCCCATGGGTGTACGCTGCTCACGTGAGCAAATGTAAAGACTATTTTTCCGCGCGCGCTTGTTTTTTCTGGTCGCGTAAGATTTGTTAAATAAAAGGGAACTCTAGCTACAATGTATCAATGTTATGTTATAAAACAAATGGTAAACACCACAGCGTACACTATTGAGTTATGGATGCACTTGGGAGGTTTGCTAAGCACTCAAGAAGCTAGAGTCGCTCTAGGCTATCGCCTCGAGCGACTCTTACGCTTCTTTTGTACTTAGCAACCTCCCTCGTGCATCCATAACTCAATAGTGTACGCTGTGGTGTTTACCATTTGTTAAAGATTGAGCAAGTTCAGAGACTCAGTGCCTCCAATTTCAAGTTCTTCGACGCCTTCGACGAGCCGGTGTCCAAACGACAGTCACAAGACTGCCAAAAGAAAAGCTAAGCCTACAAGTGATCCAGTAACGCCGAAAAAACCAAAGTCATGGCAAGCTGTTTTTTCAGCCGACAACACATCTTTTCCACGAGGGTTTCTTCGTAGCTGAAGATATGGTCGTAAATCACTTGCTATTTTCATGAATGCCTCACGATCCATTCTAAGATTTTTTCTCCATTCAGTATCTAGAAGAATGCCGTCTAAAAGATGCTTCCTCCACTGTTTAGTTTTTCCAGGCTTCCTCCAAACTCTTCCTCGACAACAAACAATTCTTCTTCGCTGATAGCGTGGTCTTGCCAACGTTATAGAGTACTGTAGAGTATTGGTTAGCGGCTTGAAATGTCAGAAGGCCTTGACGAGCCTGTTGATCATCAGATCCTTCTATAGAAACTAAACTATTATGGTATACATGGCAAATCTTTCAGATGCTTTCAGTCATATTTGGAAAACCGAACACAAAAATGCTCTGTGAACGTGTCGCTATCCAAAAGCTACTTATTGACTTGTGGCGTCCCTCAAGGGACTATCCTCGGTCCATTACTGTTCCTATCAACGATCTTCCAAATTGCTTATCAAATTGTAAACCGAGAATGTATGCCAATGACACGCACCTTACATATGCGGGAAGCAATCTTGAGAACGTTCAGTTTTGTCTAAATGAAGACCTAGACTGAAACGTCTTCAACTGGCTACAAGCGAACAAACTCACGTTGAACATGACTAAAACCGAATTCATGCTAATAGGGTCGAGGCAGAGACTGAATACTCTCACAGCTTCATCAACAATTAGAATGAACAATACTCAAGTGAGCCCGGTTACAGCTACAAAATCGCTTGGTGTAATAATAGACGATAAACTCGATTGGCATAGTCACATCGAAAAACTGTCGAAAAAGATCACCTCTGGTATCGGGGCCCTAAAGCGAATTAGGCACCTGATCCCAGCATCAACCTTTTATCTCATTTATCAAGCTTTAGAAAAACGTCACTTTGATTACTGTGACATTGTTTGGGGTAGCTGTGGGAAAACGCTACGAGACAAACTGCAAAAAATTGCAGAATAGAGCAGCCCGTGTGTTGACATTCTCTAATTATGATGCTGATGCAACTGAGCTACTCGAGTTTTTAGGGTGGAAAACTCTTGCACGCCAGCAGGAAATCCATAAAGCCACCATGATGCTTAGATGTCTGCACGGGCTAGCTCCATGGTATCTATATTCAAAGTTTACGTGGCGTTACTCTGCTTATGACCTCAGGGACTCTGAAAATAAGCTCAACGTTCCACTACCGTGCACTAATTATTACAGAAAAAGCTTTAGCTACAATGGCGCCACATTATGGAACAGTCTACAAAGCGATATAAGGAACACAGAGTGTCTGGGGTTATTTAAACGTAAGATCAATGACATTCTTTAAGTGTAATGCACGGCATTCACGGAACACAGCTTTAGTGTTATAGTATGTAGTTTGAATTTTAAACATCTTAGCGTATGTGATATGCATTTTTATGGGCTGATGAAATGATCGTGTTTAAATAAAGATTACATTATATTACAACAACAACAACAACAACAACAACAAATTTTATTTTAGCGTAATACGGAAAATTACAATGCTTGGGCCCGCAAGTAGCTAGGGCTATTCGAGGCGGGCACAAGAGAGGAAAATAAAAAAAAGAAAATAATTCTAAAGAAAATGAATATTTATATGTATAATTATAATATATAGACGAACAATCTAGTTTGCCGTGTGGCTTATAGACAGAATGAAACAGGAGGGCAGACTATAGTATAAACTGGAAGTACACACAGTTATAATTTTGAGAATTGTACTCTAATATCAGCAATTCTTATATAATCATCCTCTTTTTTTCAGAATTTCAAAGAGTTTTTCCTTTATTGCGCTTTTAAATTGATTTTTTTTTAAGTGTTTTGATAGGAAGTGGAATACTGTTCCAGATCAAGATGCCAGAAATAGAGAAGGCTCTCTTCATATTTTGAGTTCTAACTTGTTCAACATAATAATTTTCATTGGTAACATATCTAGTCTGGCAACTGTGGACAGAAGCCAGCTTCGTGAACATGTTCTTAATGTTATCAGGAACGAGATTATTGTGGACATCGTACATTAAACGACTCATTTGTTCAAAGCACAACAATGATATCGGCAACTGTTTAGTTTGTAAGAATAACGGAACTGCATGAGCTCTTGGATCAGCGAAGAACAGTAGCCTAAGGGCTCTCTTCTGAAGAACTAGTAGTTTATGAAGATGCGGTTCAGCAGTGTGACCTCAAGCACAAATGCCATAGCTGATATAGGGTAAGATTAAAGAACAGTATAAAGTGAGAAGTACATGACGGGAACAAAATGTCTGAGCTTGGCGATAATTCCGATTGTTTTACTGATTTTCTGACAAATGTAATCTAAATGAATTTTTCATGAAAGATTCGAGTCTATGAGTACACCAAGATATCTAATGTAGTCTTTCATTTGTAACAGTTGACTGGTGTTTGAATTGCTATTTACCATTTTAATATCAGGATAAAAAGAAATAATTTTTTGGCGTGAGCGAAAGATAATATAATTGGTTTTTTCGATGTTCAAGGTTAATTTATTAACAGTTATCCACGAGGAAACTTTATTAAGTTCTTCGTTAATCTCAGATTCAAGTTTTTTGAGATCGCCGTTTGCATAAATTAAACTAGTATCATCGGCGAACAAGTAAAAGTGAAGTTTATTTGAAGACTTATATATATCATTTATATACAAGAGAAAAAGCAAGGGTCCCAGTACAGAGCCTTGGGGTACTCCAGAGAGGGTTTGATGAGCATCAGATATATAACCATTGACGGTCGTATACTGTTTACGACCAATTAAGTACGACTTAAAACCAATTAGTCACTATACCTCAAGTTTTGAGAGAAGAATTTCATAATTAACTGTGTCGAAAAGCCTTTTCAAATCAATGAATAAACAAAAAGTGAATTGACCGTGATCAAAATTAGTAAAAATGCCATTTAGGATTTCTAGAACAGCGTGTTGTGTACCATGCTTGCTTGCGTGTTGTGTACCATGCTTACGATGCCTTTGAGATATTAGTATTGATAATAATAGGCCACTGCACTGAAAACCGCAGTCAAGGATGCTGAAGAGAAGAAAACTAAACTTCAGAATACCCGGCCACTTTTGAACGTTAACAAATCGATTGCTCCCGTACTCCCGAAGTTAAAAAATAATTAAAAGAGAGGGCAGTTAAATTAGTGCTCCTGCAGTCCCGTGCCCCCGAAGTAGAAGAAAATTTAAGAGAGGTCAGTTAAACTAGTGCTTCCGCAGTCCCACACTCCCGATGTCAACGAAGATGGCGCTGCGCGTTTGTGACGTCTCGAAATTTTGACCCCCTAGAGCGATTAGGACAAACAAACAGGCTTCTCGAGTAAATGAATATGGGCGATGATGCGCCCATCTCTAGTTCAAACGCCTCTAAAGCTCGTATTTTAAATCGAAACGACGTTGTTCCTGGCTCAAAGTTCGAGCAAGACCAAGAGAACCATACAAACACACAATTGAAGCGTTGGTTAAAGTGTAGAGGCTTGAAATTGAGCGGAAAATGAGCAGACCTCATCGCACGTGTTCGTGACTGCCTCAAGTCGAGAAAACATTATGTAGTTGATTCAAGTATAGATGATGGCTTCAGGCGAAGATACTAAAGGAAAGTAAAGTCGATCGCGTGGAACTTAAGGATCTAACAGTTCAATGTAAAAAGGGGGTTGACAGGCCTACACGACTCCCCAGGGCGTGTTTAGAATAGCCTATTCAAAGTTTGGCCCTCACGAGTATGTCTTAGAGCGATCGCCCTCATTTTTAAGACACGAGTGGCGGATTTTTGTATAGTTCGCTCAGTACTGGTTGTTTCTATTAAATGCTTTTGTCTCGTGAGAATTTGCTTTAGGTTTGGCACTGATGGTTGGTGTTGTGTAATAAAAGGCAAGATTCGTTGGTTTGTCTTCGGTTTCTGTTGAAGAGCTAGTTTCCTGTTTTTTAAATTCACCTCTGAAAGGGTTGTGTTAATGAAGGCCTCTGGGTGGCCTCTCTTTCGCAAATGCGCTTTGAAATTTGGAATTTTCTCTTCGAATATTGTTCGAGAGGAGTTTGTTCTGAGAAGTCTACGGGCCTCTCCTTTTATTAAGCCTTTCTTAACTCCTTGTGGGTGACAGGAACTATAGTGTGTATACTGAAATGTCTCAGTTTGTTTAAAATGAGTACGCACATCAAGGATTGCGTCCTGTTCGAATCGTTCGCCTCTATAATTATAGATGTAGGTGTCCAGAATGTTGTTTCCTTATCGGAAATTGCAGCCGTAAATTTCATTGTTGGATGACGATTGTTTGCTTTTTCAATGAAACGTTCTATTGTTGTTTTGTTTGTACTCCATAGGGAGAAGATCATCGTCTATGTAGCGTTTCCAAACAAGCGGATTCAGAAAAGACTTTTGTCAAGGATTTCATTGTACAGCACAAATATAAGTATTGTAGTTAACACTATCAACTGAGAAATTCTTTCTAGAACACGCATTTTCCCGGCGTTGACAAAGTTCTAAGTCATGCATGCTTCGACTTTGGGAACGGTATGAAGGCTTTCCGACCGTTTTTAAGCGTTTCTTTAGGCGGATTAAGCGAATCTGGCAATCTGGCCGGGTATTCTGAAGTTTAGCCGAAGAAAACTGAATGTGACGCCAAAAGAGAACCCTCGCCCGCCATTTTGTTGTTTACAAAAGCTTAGCGACCGAGCCATGACGCTGGCCCTAGCCCCGGGAAAGCCTTGCTTGTCGAGTTTGCATGTAATGGAGGGCTATGTTTTGACCCTTCTGGTAGGGTGACCCTATCTCCATGTAAAACAGGCTCTTTGTATGCGATCCACATCTGAGGTGACCACACCACGAGACAAACAATTACATTTCCCTTTTTTTAAGTATAGGGAGATGTTGAAGGTTAATCCTTTTCAGGAGTCAAAGGGTTCAATGTTCTCCATCAATCAAACACTATACCCAAACAGAAGAATTTTCCATTTATTCCAGTCTTTTAATGTACATCATTCTTGTAGTGTACATCATAAACCCAACAATCCACCATGATTCTATCTCAGCAACAAAGGAGACTTTCTGTTCTTTCTTTTTTTCACAATATTAACAAATGAATTAAGCGCCTTCGTAAAAAAGTTTTCATATCAAGGAGTGATTCTACATCTATATCACTGTGTTTGTTGTTTTGTTTTAGAACTTAGCTGACGGCTCGGAGGGGGCTTCTATTTCATATTTTCTGTTAGAACTAATTTCATGGCCAAGTGACCTCTATTCTCTATTTCTACATTTTTGCATTTGTGCACGGCATCTTTCCTGCTTTGTAAATCCATTTATTCCAATTTTCATCCACCCAAGCTTTTCCTGCCATGTCTTCAGTTTGTTGGAGATTTCTACATAGTTTGATTTGATTCTTGGCCCATTCAGAGAAATCAAATTCAGAATCTGCCTGATTGCCTGAGTGCTTTGGACTAAATTTTATAGAATCACTTTGTTCACCAGAATCAAAAGATTTTTGAAGTGTCATCTCTGGAGAGTAAGCTTCCTTCTGTATTCTGGAGCATATCTCAACCTGTTGTTTTGCCCATTGTGTGAACTCAAAGGGTGGTGTCTCAGAGAATACTTCTCCCACTCTGCTGTGGTTCAATTTGTAACCAGACTCTCCTCCAGCACTAGGAATGCTATCCATGCGTGTACAAGAACTATATTCAGTGAAATCTCCATCCAGAATTTCTTCACACTTTGCCATCTGATCCTTTTTCCACTGAGAAAAATGAAATGACTGGCTTGGTTCCTGCTCAAGTGAGGGTGAGTCTACTTTATTTTTGTTATTACTTTTGTCACAACTGAAATCACTGCTGGAAGTTCGTTGCTTCTTGGTTGATTGAGTTGGTGTGTGAGTTTTTAAGAAAGCTCTGTTGTTATCTGATTCAGGTAAGAGTGGAAAATCGCTTTCACCATGTTCATCAAGAATGTCACCTGGATCACTCAAGTGTGATATTCCACTGATGTTAAAGTCTGTGATATTGTGATCTTCATTTTCTTGGCTGGTATTGAGCTGCTCATTTATCTGGGATATGTCTGTGTTGCATCCTGTATCAGCAAGGGAGAAAACAAATACTACTTCTTGTAACAAAATAATCAAATTTTCCTGTTTTTACACAAAATATAAGCTCAATAACCAACCACTGGAAACGAAGTAAGTGTGCTTCCTTAAACACTGGACTTAAGCTGAAGGATGATCTTGAAATTAGTCTGCTTTGCGGCCACCATTTTGGGTCATATTCTTCTTTATAGGCACAGGTGCCTCTTAAAAGTTAAGTAAGTCGTTATCTTTTGCTTTCCTGGATACCTGTTGCCTAAGAAACCTTCCTGAATGCAGGTTCTTCTCTTAGTTTGTTTACTGGTATATTTTAAATGAAGTTTGTTTAGAAAGGTATTTAACTGACCCTCTCCACCTTTGTCCAAAACCTTGTAAAAGGATCACTTTTCAATGAAAACAATTTCACCCTCAACTTCATTGAAAAAGTAAGGGGAGTGAGACTAAAGAACATAATGCATCAATCAATCAAAAAGTTTGACATCCTCCTCCAGGCAACTCTCCTGGGCAGGGCTCAACACTAATAGCGGTCAACTAGCCACAGATTACTAGAAATTCAGTTTTGGCTGGTAGTTTTCGATTTCCTCTAACCAGTTTGGCTAGTAAAAATACTGAAAGTTTTGTAACATCTAAGTTGTCACTAGCCACTATACTAGTAAGTTGAAAAGTTAGTGACAAGCCCTGCCCTGGCATTTCAATTCTGAAGATAAGTTTGTTCCAATTTTCCCACCCATGTGCTGGATATGATGGTGAATATTTTTGACCAAGCTTCTGAATAGATATTGAAGACTTTTTCTTCTGAGCCCTTGTCTGCAAAAGTGAACTCTATACTTTTATACACCTTCATATTGAAAGTCATTAAATTGCTGGTAGTCAACCTAAAAAACTCAGCACTTCCAGTTCAAATTTCCCTCCCCACACAGGCAAGGTAAAATTCCCCATTTACCCATTCTTGGGCTCGGACACTTTTCAAATGCCTGTGAGTTGCCTGGGGGTGGGGTTAGGGGGGGGGGGATGTTGAAGATTCCAATTGACTGGTGCATAATAAGGTATAAATATTTCTAAAATACTAGGTATATGCCCTAATTTTCTGCGAAAGTTTCAGGATATTTGTCTTGATATGGGGCTGTGAACAGAGGAATCAGCTATCAAGACTTGCAAATGAAAGTACTTAAATTAATTGAAACAGCTCGAGGCAGTAATGTGATTTTCAAGCTTGCCAATTTATATATATATATATATATATATATATATATATATATATATAATTATATATATCCTCCTTTGCGTATTCTATTACCTAAATGCGCAAAATGATTCACATTTTAGTAAGATAACAGATAGAAAGGTACTTTTATATACCTGACGATGAATCTTCTCGTTGTCTCTTCACTGGAATCTTCATCGGTCTCTTTTCTGGGTCTTCTTTTCTGTTCGACGTGGCTTTATTATCCCTCAGACAGCCTCTCGAATTTGATTGTCCATCTACCTTGAAGAACCTGTTAAGCTTTGTCTGCCTCGCATTGCGTAATTTTTTTACTGTTCTCGGCGAGAGAGGGGAACAAGAGATCTGTACATCGAGGCCGCCTGGTCTGGAAGCAAGATTTAATAAGCGTTTCTCTTTCGTTTTCTTCGTCTTTCCACCCTTTAGTGGAGCTAATCGAGTTTCTTCCCTTTTGGTATTTGCAGATAGCCATTGTCCACAGCCTTCTGCACGGTTGGACATGATATTTTCAGTCAAAAAAAAGGCAAATTACGTTTGACAAGAAGCTAAAATTTGCTATTATGATTCAAAATGGCGCGCCAATTTAAACAGCCTCGCTTTGATCATTCATTGAAGTACCAAAATAACCTCGGAGGGGACCCCTGAGAAAAAAGAAGAAAGCATTGTAACATTTCCCCCTAAAGAACGAATGCTTCCTCTTCAATACATTTATCCATAAAGATAAGAAATATGCTAACTAACGGGAATAGAATCTGGGGATATTTCATTTCGTATTAAGAGGATGTGATGCGATATTTGATTATATCTGGGGAGTCCCCCAGAGTAATGTTTATGTTTTGGCGTTCGTCGGATCGCTCTCAGCCAGTCATGCAAGAATCACTCTCATCGATGGAGTGTGAACGATAATTAATATCTTTCAGTCTTTCCACAGGAGATTGCAGAATGGCCAGGGCAGTTGATCGAAGGAGAAGTCATTCTGCAGTGAATATCATATCAATAGATATTGGAACAACCACAATCGTTTGCCATCATTTTGATAGCTCGGGAATCTCTTTGTACCACACATCAAGAAAGGTTAGTTCCACCGATTGAAGTCCAGGTCACTTTCTCAGTAGTAAGCTTCGCAGAAATCGTTCCTGATCGAGCTGAAGGCTGTAAAAAAAAAATTCTTTTAGGAGTGTTGGTAGTAGTAGTTGCGTTCATTTACAAGACCACAACTTCTAGCGATTCTTTACAAATTTAAGCTCAAGCTTTAGCTTATTTAATTATATAAATAAGTGGCAAGACTTCTGTGAAATAGTATGTAAGGTTGAAAGCTTTTAGAGCCTTGTTTGCCTTTTTGTAAAAACAGGCTGTTACTTTATGACACCAAACAAGGCCGGATTTGATTATCAGGTTCTGTGCTTTGAAATTATCCACACTTTGAGAACTGTTTCATGTCTTGTGCTTCCAAACAGATCTGAATCTGGACACTCATAAACTAGCGCATAACGTAAATACAACACCCTCTCTGCCCTTTAAAGAGATCACATCAGTCTAGCTCCGTCCTAAACGGTGCATTGACTGCCGTAGAAAAATATCTCATTGTAGTCTTCTGAACTGTAAAAAATCGTCTTAGTGTATTGGCTAGTTTAAAGCCAAATATAGGTTTTTCCCTTCTGTAGAAGGGTTAATCCTGTAAACACAGTTGGAAAAAAGGTAGCATTTTTACTAAATGTGCATATTAGTTAAATGGGAGATGATAACATTGAAATAGAAATTATCCGCTGGCATGGATCACTGCTTTTAAATCCTATAAACGTGATTTTTCTCTAAAGTATAGTAACTTTTATTAGTCCCCGAATATTAAACCAGTGTTGAACAAAAACTAACTTCCATTTTGCATTTTGTATGCTCAGTTGCCATACCTTTAAACAGGAATTTCAAGAAGTCAAAGATGACCTTGTTGTGAGACAAACCTTGCTTTTGTTTGTTTGTTTTTCACCCTGTTGCATTATGATGCTAACTTGTTCAGGTCTCAATCAAAACAAGGTCCTCTTTAGCTTGACACCTCCCAAGAGGCTAATGGCAACTGAGTACATCATAAATGTGCACTGTGATGGGTGGATGGATGGATGACCTTTATTTATTAAACACGAAAAAAAATTTAAAGCTACAAGCTTGTGGGGTCATGTATTTGTAATTAAAAACATAAATCCTAATGTAAATAAAATGTCAAAACATTGACTAGATTAGTAACTAAAGCATTATGAATTATACATTAAATTTATTCTTTATGAGATGAAATCATTACTGAATGGGTAAGATATCACTAAAATGTTCATAAATAATCGTCAATTATAAATAAAATCTGCATTTCTACGCCGCGTTGTCAAGGCGGAGGTAGTCTCGAATTTAAAATCCTTGAAATAATCTTTTGTTCTTATCAGATATCGATCTTTGTTGCTCAGATGCCATGTTCCGTTCTCCTTGAGACAAATCGTATTCCACAGAACGGTGCCTCTGTAAGCCAGCGAATCCTTCATAAATCTAGTTTCGAATCTTGGTACTGATAAGCAGTCTCCACCCTCATAGTGAATATCCATTACTCACTTTGATCAGAGATAAGGGCTAGCACACAGAGGGCTTGGGGAAACTTTTTCCTTTAATATGAAACTTTAAGCCTCATTTAGAATGAAGTTTTGTACATGGCTTGGTAACACTGCCTAGGACAGATGATGATAATGAATCATTACATGATAGAATTTACAACAAAGCTTACAGATTTTGCTATCAGAGCTTAATTATCTCCATTTCTGCAGCATAAAGTCAGGCTAAGAGAATTACCACTCTAATTGGCTGATGGGTTGTTAGTCCATTACAGGTTTGCTTCCCTCTCCATCTCCCCATCCTTCCCTACCCTTGCTTTTTTCTGTCACATTTCATTAGTGCTCATTCAGAGCTGTCAATCAGGGCTGTCAATCAGGGTCATCGATTAGGGCTTTCAGTAAGAGGCAGTAGTTGGCCAAAACGGCTGGCTTGTCTCCTATTTTTACCTCCAGAGCTACTTTCACCTTGTCTTATCATAGGACTGGTGAAAACTAATTTAAAATTAAATACAATTTTAAGTTAGAAATTATAATCATTCAATCATTTTCAAATAGTAACAGATAAGAGGTGTGAATTAATTCTGCATTTAAAGGGTTTTGCAAACTTGTGAAACACCAGGCATGTCAGAACTTAATAGCTCCCAGTCTAGTATAAGATTTAACTATTAAACAACATATCCACGGTAACAAGGTTGCCTACTATTTCTTCTTTTAAACTTGTTGAAAACCCTAAATTCATTTAGGCTCTTGTAGAAGGATGGCTTTTTTTTAAGTTAGTTAAGTATCAGTTCCAAGAACACTGCCAGAATGACAAGGGCTAGGGTTCCAATCTGAATCTCTCTCTCCAACATCCAGCTTGGTAACCATCAACCCTCCTATCTTACATTTTTTCGCTTTAGGTTGAACTTCTTTATCCCCAGCTGGGAGGGGTCGAGTTAGACCCAGATGTGTTATGGGAGCAGTTTGTTGATGTTATTACTGAGGTCATGGAAGGTAAAAAAAAATTTTTCTTAATGTCCGTTACAGTTATTAATAGTAGTCCCAAATATTAAATCTAGTGCCCAAACCCTTTAAACATTACCCTAGCATCAGTAAGCATATTCTCCATACTGTTCATTGTAATTTCATAAGTTTTTGACAAGGAGAACTTGTTCAACAAGTGAGAGCGTTTTTTAATTCAATTTGGTGATCATTTCCTTTATTCTCCTGACCTCAATGTGTGATTAATGGGAGGAATATTCTTTGGAGAAATTAGATGCTGGCCACTCCAAGGAGTCAAAAAGTTTGGAGATGATTCTTGAATCACTAAAGGAGAGATTACCATGCCGGTGGAAAAAAAAAAAAAAAACACATGAGAAAGTTTCGCACTAAGATGCCATACCCTAAACTCCAAACCTTTTTTGCACCAATGCTTTAGGTTCATAAGGTACCCATTTCAGATACATTCAAACATTTTTATCCTAATGTTTTGCATACTGGCAGGTTTCTATGGTGAGAAAGGGAGGACAAAAAGACGTATTTTTTAGCAACTTGATGAAATGTCCTCATGATTTACCTCTTAAAACATTCATGTTGCCATCACTTTCAAATTGCTGGTAACAACTTGCAAGGGGTGAACCTTTAAGTAACACCCACTGCCTGAAGAGGGTACCCCCATTCAGGAAGAGAACCAGCTGTACAGTCTGTTCAACAAATAGATTCCATATTGCTTTACATCTATTCAGCAATAGATCACAGATGACATCAAAATATGGTAAGACCAAAAAAAAAAAAAAACACAAAA
This sequence comes from Stylophora pistillata, assembly GCF_964205215.1. Taxonomy (NCBI): domain Eukaryota; kingdom Metazoa; phylum Cnidaria; class Anthozoa; order Scleractinia; family Pocilloporidae; genus Stylophora; species Stylophora pistillata. The sequence goes on from NC_142525.1 coordinate 11,098,528, forward strand.
TGGTGTTAATGGTGATGTCATTTGTGTGTCTGTAGACTACAAGTAGTCTCTCCATTTTGGCAAAGTCCATTGTGCAAGTCAAAAAAAAATTAGTAAAAACAAAATTTCTGCTAGACACTGCGGGGGAGCTCCATGAGTCCTTACTTTTCAAGCACCTCACTCATGGGGCTATCATGGCACTTTGGTATCACTCTAACAGTTCCCCGTGGCATGCTAACAGCAATTTTTTTCCCCTAGAAAGTATTTTTTTTAATTGTGCAATGGACTTAGCTGAAAAGGAGGGACTACCCATATTGTAGTGTGTCTGTCCTCTGACAGATAATATCTTAGGACAAATCCAAATGAATGTATGATTCTGCTTATCATAATGTATGACAAACTGGGTTATAGAACCTCTGGCTCATAAATTTCATGAGGCATATGTTTCTTAGTTCATTCACAGGTGAATCAATTTTTAGTTGTCTGGATTAAAAGTACTTAATACTTTTTTTCTCTTTTGAAGCATCAAATCTTCAAGCAGAGGATGTCACAGCCCTGGGGATCTCCACTATGAGAGGAACATTTATAACTTGGGACAGGTAATCACATCTCAGTGGTGTGTCCCAGGGGGCCCAGGTGCCCTCTTATTTTGGGTAAAAAAAAGAAATGCAGAAGGAAGAAAACTCAGCCCCTCCCCCCCTTATCTCATAGTCTGGATCCATCTCTTACGATTTATCTTTGTTGCGTATTGATGATAATTCTTGAATATTACTGTTACAACATTTTTAAATTATCATTTTTAGTAATGTAAGGTACAGTGGAACCCCACTAACTTGGACCCTGACCCCATGCTAACTTGAACAAGATCTAATTTTCACTTGGGAGGATTGTACCTCCCTCCTACTCTTTGGCCTACAAATCTACTAACTTGTTGACAGATCTGTTCAAGAATGATCTAGCACAACAGAAATGATGGGTAACTGGCCAAGTACAAGGTCATTCTTGGAATTTCAAGGAGGCTCAGAAAAATTCAAAATTTTCCTTGTTTTGTTATCACATTCGCTTAATTCAAGTTCTTTCAACACCTTTAATTGTTGTAGAAGTAAATCCCTTATTTACTTTGTTCATAGAAAGACTGGTAAACCCTACCACAACTTTATCAGTTGGCAAGACATGAGAGCAGGAAATTGTGTCGAGAGTTGGAATAAATCTCTTACTCTAAAGGTTTGTGACATGGGCTTGCAATGTTTTGCTAAAAGCATCAGCATCAGAATCTCTCTGCTGTGGCCAATTCACATTATCAACTCAGTTGATAAAAGAAAATTATCCTGTAATAGTCAATACTAACGCAGCAGTGCAGATTTTTAGAAATTTACCTCCTTTGTTGGGCTAAACGCCTTTTGCGTCTTTTTGACTTTTCAGGTTTGAGCTTTGGTCAGATATATTACCAAAAAATTCTAAGAGAGTGCATTTGGCCGAAGGAAAATAACAGAAAGAGCCTATTAGCTAGGACTTAAAGTGAAAACAAGAAAACTGTCAAAAGCGTGGGAAAACGCGGGAAAACGCGGGTGACCAAATCCTGATCGATTATAGTTTTGCATCTGATTGGCTGAGAAATAAGCGCGAGTTAACTAGACCGATCACGCAGCGCAATATTGAAAATTGCTCTTTCGCCTTGGCACTGTTCCCTTGACGCAATCACAATCATTCAATTTCAACTCGTTGAAGAACAGTTAACAAAATTATCAAGAGTTATACCTCATTTGCACCAAAGCTCAAACATGTTTTAAAGCTGTTTTGTTAAACACGGTTTAACGTTGTTTTCTTCATCCAAGCTGCTTAAACGGATATTTGTCGACTTCAAATTTAACACGTTGTTTGAGATTTTCATTCAGTTAGACCTGGTTTAAGCAGTAAACGTGTATTGTTTGTGTGAATGGACTGTTAGACTAACCTACGCCAAGATTACACTGCTGTGATGAAAAGAACAACTCGCAAATAGAAACGAATAGTTTAACGAGCGAGCCCTCTTAAGTTACAATGTCTCCATTTTACGCTAACGTTTTTTAACACTTCTCTTTAAAGAGTTTGAATGTGGGGTCTAAATTTCTTCACATGATCTCAAGACAAAAGAAATACTTGGCTGGAAGTGTCATTAGCTTTTCAACACAACATGTGAGTTAAATTGAATGCTTTAGTGCGTTTGATGTTACAGTCATGTGGGCAACAGAGCCACCTGTTTTTTAATACCAACTGTTTCGCTTTTCACCTTTGTTTTCATCAGTATGTTATTTGTCAACTCGTAAACCGCTCTATGAAAAGTCAAACTACACACTTGTAACCGATCTTTTTCTGGTCAAGACTTACTTATTGTTCCTCGTCTAATATGTCAGGGATTGGAAAATGGTTTGTGTTATTTGGAGCTCTACCAAATCATTACACGAAGCACGTGCTCGCCATATTCGCATGTACTTACAATCTCTTTATGCAATGGAATACAAGGGGTCTGGACCCCAATATCTTACATGTTTGACAACTGGAGGGATTAAAAGTAGACATGTCAAACAGTCCTTCGCTAATGTTTTTTTTTTTTTTGTGGCTCAAGTGTTCAACATAGAACCAGAAATATTTTGTTGTTCCACACAAATGAATCCTATTGGTTCTTCAACTAAGTCGCATGTGTTTTGTTTTCAGACGTCAATTAGGCTTCACTGGTTATTCAAGACCCATCCAGATGTAAGTTTCTCAATAGAATGCAGCTGCCCTCCACACTTTACTGCTTAGACTGCATTGCATTATCGTATACTTGTGCTTGGTCATTACACTTCAGTATCAGGAGGTTTAATCAGATTAGACGGGCACAGTGTTTACCACTTGTATGCTGTATTAGATACATTTTGTACATAAAACGTCAAAGTGAGCTAATAGATAAAAAACCTAATGCGAGTAAGAAGCATGTGTTGTGAACAGCTTGTGGTTTTTGGCCATAAAAATGATGCTTAGTCATTTTTTTTTCAGTGTTTTGTCTCTGTTGTCCCCGTAACTGGACTTTATCGTAGTTGGTTCCTGACAACTTATGTATGTTTTCGTTCTACAATTACTGTAGCTTGCCAAAAAGGCAGATATGGGTGTTCTGGCATTTGGAACCATTGACTCTTGGCTGATCTGGAAACTAACCAAGGGTAGGTTGTTATGGCTTTTCTCTTTCGTAAAATTGTGCCTCAGTATTATAAAGTCTCTGTACGGTTACACGATCACAACTCACAACAGCCGTTAATCAGTATTCACCTCCCTTAGACACGTTTATTAACATAAGTATTCATATTGAATATAAGCGATGCATATGAGCGATTTTTTCCGTGATGATAACCTACTTAAAGCTACGACGCTACACTTATGCAATCCAGAATACATGTGAGCTTCAGTGCAATCCGATTTGCGGTCAGCCTTGATTCTTGCTACTCTCGCTAGCTTCTTTCAGGCAGTCCGTTTATGGAAACCAGCGGGGAACAAGGCGAGCGAGAGAAAAATGAGGGAGGACTGAGGAGAGGGAAGGGGGGGCACTCTTCCTCAACACTCCCCCCTGAAAACCCTGCTGATTTTTTTTTGTCTGCCCGGAAGCCTTTTTATCGTTTAATTTTTTATGTGTTCATCACCAGGTCAGCTTCATGTGACAGATTACTCCAATGCAAGTGGTACAGGGATGTTTGATCCTTTTATTGTAAGTTTGTTTTGTTTGTTAAAATTACGGGATTCTGAATGTAAACATTAACACTTGAAAATTTCGAATCAATGCCAGTATCTGTGCA
>NC_142525.1:12142315-12164815 GCF_964205215.1 Stylophora pistillata
AGCATGTAGTGAGTTTCTACAAATAAAAATATTGAAGTTTTTTGACTTTTCATGAAACACTTCTTTGTTTTTAAAGGACTAAAGTATCGATCAATACACGTATTTACGCTTCAAGGCAGTTAACTTATATTAATCGCGATGTTATTGCACTTGAAATCGGTGCTTTCGCTTGCACTCTTCATTTCTCTCAGTTTGCTACCAAAGCCGGTAAACAGGTGTAAATTATTTTCCTTCTCGAGCAAATAATTTGAAATTTTTGAAAAAGATGTTAACGGTAAACCGCTTGTAAATTCAGTGAAATACCACTATTATCCTTAAATAGTGCGAATCTTGTTTAAAAAGTTCGAAAATTAGTGTAAAATCAAGCACTAGGTACAAAGAAAATTGTCGAAGGTTTAACCGTGTACGAGTGACATTGCTTTCTATTTGCTAACATAGTGACGCTTCTGACAGTTGGCTTTGAAACGGCTTTCTATAGCACGCGCTCGGGATAAAAACAAACAATGATATTGCCGATTTAATTTCTTGTCTTCTTATTTTCGTTCAGTTATGCGATTCAAGGAAAATTCATTACCTGACGAGGGAATTCCGCGTTAAATTGCACGCGAAAACCGATATCGCACGAATCGCCTCGGTTTTCGCGTGCAATTTAACGCGGAATTCCCTCGTCAGGTAATGAACTTTCCTATAGAATTATCTTATTCAAAAGTTTTGGTGAGAAGTGAGTCATTTTATGGTTGGTTTCGTAATTTATGCTCTTGGTACATATTATCATAATCGGGTTCTGTAAAGCAGAGCAAGCGGAAGATGGCCTAGATGAGCAATGATTATCATTTATAAATCGATCCCGAACAGAAACAGTGACTGTTCAAGGTGTTCCTTTCACAGTAGTGGTGCCTTTAGTCGATTGCGGTGGACGAAAATTTTCTACTATTCTTGATCAGTATTTAAAAAGGTTCTGATCAATCTCACTCAGTTGCACTTACAATTCCAATTTGATGCCTTTTTCTCTTTGCCCAGAACAAATCTACAAATGCTGCTCTTCCCTGAGCTCTGTTTTCTGGGCACCAAAAAATAACAAACTTAAGCTGGAGCAATATGGCTATGGACAATAGGTCGATAGCCGCTTTTATTGAAAAAAAAAAGAAATAGCACAAGAATGAATTCCGTTTAGGCGTTTGCCCAGTAAAGGTGCGGGCCAAGAAAAACGCACCAACACTAAATATACAACAAGAGAAAGTGGGCGGATCAGGGGGAGGAGGAGGGAGTCAAAAAACAGCTTCTCACTCCGAGTAGTCGAGGCGAGTGATGAGCACATGGCTAGGGAGTTAATGTGACTTGTAAAAACCCTCAGGGGGGTCAAGCGTAATGGCCACTGACCCCTGACCCAAACCCAGTCCCCCTTGATTGTAAAATAAACCCGGGTCAAAGAAAGAAGGCATAAAATTACTATTTAAGAGAAAATAATTTGTATAAACTCCTATAATTTAGTCTGACAAGAAACCGCTTACTACCGCAGAAAACTGTATTATTATGAGATCTCTTTCAACCCAATATTTACCCAATGAAATAGTAGGTTATGTATGTTCTCTACATTATCCAATTTCCGTAGTCAATCACACGGAAGTTAACTCCTTTTGTTGAGCTTTTAGTGAATGCTTCGCTTTCATTGTCCTGAATTTGGTCTCTTTGCCTTTTCAAGACAACACACAGTGTTGTTTTATGCCTGTACGATATTATTGTTACTACATGTAGTACTCACCGACTGAGCAACTTATTATCTTGCTCTTTATTTGAGTAATTATATGCAGACCAATTTGCACTTATAGACTGATATAAGCTCTAATTTACTGAAACAGAGAGTAAACTATCTTACCTGCTCCGGGAAGAAGAACGCTGGATAGCAAGACGACTTTAAGAAAGTTATTCCACAGCCCCATCGGAAACATAACGCGGGAAACAGTGCCAGTCTCGTCAGCCTGCATGAAAGGTAACCCAATGGTCCTTTTTACAGCTGTGGGCTCGGTGGCCAAGCCTTTGAACAGGAGTGAGCCTAACGGTTACCTTGTTATGATAGAGATGTTGCTGCTTTTCAAATGCAAATTACTTTGTTATCATGCTAACTAGATACAGGTCTCTATCTCAACAGGGTCACCCTTAGCCTCACTACTGTTCAAAGGCTTGGCCGCCAAGCCCACAACTGTAAATGGGACTATTGATTCGCACTTTTCAAGCCTAATTTGCCCAAGACAAAGACACACTAGTCTGTCTCATAATGTTCATTATCTTTATGATGAACTCTCGATTATACATGGTTACCACCCAGAAAGAATAGCACGTTTATTTTCAGATCCTATGTACCCCTCTCAACAAAAAAAGGAAAAATGCATGTTAGTCGAAAATTGATGGAAAGTCATCAGATATTTGCGATCTCAGTTGTGAAGTCTTCGGCAAATTGTTTCTTCAAAGCTATATCGACAGTCGCACGGGAAGAGGCAAAGTGTTTGGTTTGAACGCAAGGTTTTGAGTATTTTATGATGCAAGTATCCAACATAACTCTCGCCAGTTCGAAGGTAAGAAGTAGAAATGTTAAAAATATTTATTTAAAATAGCTTATTATACATCAAACGGTGGGAAGGGTAGGGGGGAGGGGGGCAGGTAACTGTAATAAGTTGGGTAGGAAAAATTTAGGCGAATGAGACATGAGATATCCGGAAATCTTTACTGAGTTGAAGGAGAGCTAAAGCTCAAAACGTCAGCTTTATAATATTTTATTGCGACCAATTTATACTATCCACTCAATTGATAAAAAGAACTTGTTCTTTATCTAGAGTATTTGTTTATTACACTAATTCAGAAGCAACATCGACAGGCTGTTTGACTAACCTACTTATCTATCTATTTGTGATCTACCTGAGGATGAAGTTTCTGACAGCGAGTCTTTTTTCTCTGATTTTGGTGTTACCTACGGCAAAGGACAAAAATTACCAGAAAGCAATACACAAGCAAAAACATTTTTTCGGACAATGAATGGAGTAAATTTCTGTATATTTATGGTAGCTTTTATTGTCCCCTTTATTACGCAAAGGTTTGAAGGTTTTCCTTAGGTGACTCGATTAAGGGGGTGAGCACAATCGACACCCTGCTTTAGTTTTGGGTAGTATCAACCTAAGTTCATGCAATACATAACAATCTATGTTACTATCATTGCAGCTTTCGAGGTCAATCCCTCCGCTGATAGTAGCAGATAAAAGAGGTGTAAAACTCATCCATGAGCTATCCTATAATATCAGGCGATTAGATAAAGCAAGGGGATGCACTTGAGTTTTCATAAGCGGTTCCATCCAAATTTAAACTAAAATCAGGCACTTGGGAATCGGTATCAAAGACATCCGGCTCGTAAACACAACATGTTAAATCCTGATACAATGAATATATGAAGTTCATATATTTTGAACTGCGGTATTAGAATTATTAAATCCTGAATAGAAACGGTCGTAAACGGTCTACGGACTTGTACCCTTAACTCCAAATATTACCAGCATGACAAATGGCTAAATACTTCAACTATTTAACTCATCTGCATCACCATTATGACATAACTAATTCGCATCTGCGCTACCTACCTCTCAACGTAATCATAACAGAGCGGAGTGTCTGAAGTAAACGCTCTCCATTTCCGGCCAAAATGATTCTTCAGCGCTATTCAGTCTTAAGAAACTGACAGATAGCATAAGTATAATGAATCGACATAGGAGTCGATATTCACTAGACGTAAATCTTACTTTTCGTGAAAATGTAATCTGAAATAAACTGGTTACTCTTGCATCGTTACATCATTCAATCTTTTTCACTGAAGACCGCGCTTTTGTTATTAAGAAATGACTAACTGATATAACATAGAATTCTCTTAAGGTGGGAAGATTTTCAGACAACTGTGAACATGAAGAAATTCTGTTTTTAAGAGATGGGATGCATGTCTTTCGTATACATTAGACTTCTCATGGCAAAGTCATCTTTTCGATAAATTATTTCACCTAAGAAGTGCAAAAAGAAGTAAAGATACGATATCAGATGAAGCCATAAATAGGGTCCTTATTTACCTTTGTTGGCTCATGTAGTCTCATGAAAGTATCATCCACATATCTATACCAAGGAGCAAGTGGATTACGGGCCAGTTTCAATGCCTCCTCTACGTTTTCTTCCATGCAAATGGATGAATTTAAGGAATTTGAATAGGAGCAGGACGCAAAGCACAAAATGTTATAAAGCTATGAAAAAAAAACAAAACAAAACAAAACAAAACAAAGAAACAAGCGAAAAAAAAAACAAACAAACAAAGAAACTCACACGCGAAAAACAAAACAAAAAAAAAACAAAAAAAAAACCAGCAGAAACAAGTAAACACCAACCTGTGCTACATTATTGCATGGAACAACCACCCAGCCATGCTCGCACTCACCATTACCGATCATTAAAAGAACACGAGTGCGATTTTTGCTAAAACTCTAAGCCTCTAAATCTAGGAGTTTTAACAAAAGCCAAAATCGCAGCACAAATTCACTTATTGTGTTGCTATCTTCAATCTGTCATTGATTTCTGACAATTTACATGCTGGCGCTTGTAATACTGGAGTGCTGTGATCTCTAAAAATTGCTCTGGGTGAAACATGGAAATTTTTTCAATCGTGAAAAAATTGCAACAAAAATTTACTTCTTATGTAACTGTCTCAGATTTATCGCTGAGATACAGCAATTCGTCTTTCAGCAATTGTAGTTGGAGAGTGCGATTACCCGTAAAAGTCCCCACGGATAAAACACTGAAATCTTTATGATGGCCAAAGTTGCACCACAAGTTCACTTCTTGTATCGCTATCTGAAATTAATCGCTGATATCTGGCAATTCCGATATCGGCGACTTTTACTAGCAAGGTAAGATGACCTATAAAATCCCCATGGATGAAACATGGAAATTTTCGCCATAGAAAAAGCACTTGCCCTCTTGCTCTCCTAAATAAATCGTTGATATCTACCAATCCAGATGTCAGCGATTATACTAGCAGAGTATGATGACCAGTTAAAATCCCCATGGATGACACATGGAAATTTTCAAGAAACTGCCACAATTACAGCACAGATGCGCTCATGATCTCGATGGCTTTAGAAATACTTCTACTTTTGTTTCATCAGTTATTTCGAGTAAAGTTTTTTTCGCTTTGTTTCAATTTTTTTGTTCGTTCTGTTCGCTTTTTTCTTGCTATTCATTGGCTTGCCTTCGTGGTCTCGTGGTCACCTGGTCGCGTGGCAAGCAGCCGCCAAAATTCGAGATGCTCGGCGTCCAAAATTATTTCTTTGTAATTTTTTGACATACTCAGTTTGGTGGCAACGCCAATAAAAATTATCACTGTTATTTCGTAACTGGTATTGTTCATAACCGTAAAGTGACATAACTTTACACTACAGACCAAAAATGGTTCACACATGTTACACGTTGGAGGCTGTAGTTAAAACTCTCGCCATGACGAAGGCTAACGCTCGAAACTTTAGCTTTGCTACTCTTTACGGTGGCCAATTTACATTAACTCAGTTGATAGAACCAAAACTACTATGTTAAAAACATATCAGTCTAAATAAAACCGCCAATTATTACTACTCTAATTTTCGAGCGCCTCGCTCATGGAGCTTCTGCGGTATATCGGCGTCACTTGGAGAGTTTCCCGCGGCGCTCTTACTCAACTTTTTTTTCACTGATATTTTTTTTCACTCGCGCAATGGACTTAGCCGAAAAGAGGGGGCTGCTCCTAATCTGTCGTTTCACTAGTAAAGAAGTCATCTTGCAGTAGCAGCAATGTACCTTTAACTTTAAGATGTACGCCCTATCACTGAAAGAGTTTTGAGTACCGAGACGCAATCAACTTCAATTTACCCATCAGTTTTCTAGAAATTGAACAAGTCTTATTATAACGGTCGAGGTAATGACAACGTAACGCGATAGGTCGATTTACGGTTGTTGCTCTTGTTTTATCTTCGTCATTAACACCCCGTAGTAATTGCAACTTTCTATGCAAGTCAACTTCTTTTTACTTTTTAAGCTAAATCTACATCAAGAAACTGGTTGAAAAGTAAGTTCATTGCTACAACAATAACGAAAAACATCCCTAGCAACAGTAATAACAACAGCGATATCAGTTAGTCAAAAGATCTGACCTTGAAAAGTTTTTCGAAGGACCACCTCTTCAACTTCTAGACTGCCAAGTTTTCCATCGTTCGCTGCCTGTGTCAGCAATGCACTTACATAACTTTCACCGACAGAATTGTTAAATATTAGTTCTAAGTCAGCAATGATACTTCCTGGCCTATGAGATAGACAAAGAACGAAACTTGTTTGACTGAAAATTATACAGAAAAGTTTGTATAGAAGCACCATAACCGATTTTTTTTTAGTGCTGCAGTTTACATCTGGAGCTCCCCAATAAATATTCTAACGATCCTGCTTCCCATTTTCCCTCATTCCTTCGGTCGCCAAACTGCAATATTTGCATTTGAATCATAAAACAATGGAAGCTACTACGATTTTCTGACTGGTTAGCTATAGAGTTTGTGAGGTCTATCCTCTAATTCAATGTTTAGTGTTTTAGTCTTTAAAGTGTGACTTCTTGTATATCTTTACAAACTCAGTTCTGTAACTGAGATGCGACCACAAGCTTAAAGTTATAGCACAGCCCTAAAGTAAGGCGTTTCAAGTACTCTGAGATTAATGTTAGCGATAAATTCCTCCAACATCAGACATGCTATATCTAAAAACTATTAGTCTGCGCCCTAGCAAAAAGTTTGCATCAAAACTCCAGAGACCAAACATTGAAAGTTCACCAACCAAGAAATATCTGACTTAACGTGCACAAAAGTTGGAAAACTTTTTACCTCAGTTTGAGCACGTTGACACTAGCGAGACCAGTGCCTTGGAATTCTTCCATCGTCTGAAATAAAACATTAGAGAGTGAATTAAGTACACAAGTCAAAAACTCAAAATCTAAAAAACTATCCCTTAATTTCTGCGCTTTTAACTGTTATACTACCAAAGCACTCACATTTGTGGTAATCTCCTGGACAAGCATTTTTGTCTCTGGATTTTCTAATTTCTCGTATACTGATCTGAACTCTCTTTTGATTGTAAGTCCCACTGTGAAATTGTTCTTCGTTTCCTCTGTGAGGAGCAAGAGAAGTATGAACATCACATAAAGAAAGAAGAAATGTACTGTACAACATACAGTGCATTAATAAGCACATCTCGATTAAGAATTAAGCGTCTAACAGTTTTGATTTATTGCTAGTTGTTTCTTTATGGAGCAGACAAAGCAAACAAATATTTACATATCCAAGTTGCCAAATACCCCCACATAGGTAAATGTGCGCAGAAGTGAAATTTGGTTCTAAATTGGGCCTGAAGTCGTAAAAAAGCCAGTTGTACAAAATATGAATACTTGAGAAAGATAAGAATTATATCAATGTTTTGGTTTGTTAAAGGCTAGTTCTTTAGAGGCCATCAGGTGAATCACATCCTTTTTTTTTATGTGGCATACATCAGGTAGACAAAAGTAGGTAAAACGATGATCTCTATAAGAGTTATAAAAAATTCATGGCAAGTAAAACGAAGATTTTTGAGAATGGAACACAGGTGTGCGGTGTGCATTGTATGTAACGAAAGCAATGAGAGTAACATTGTTTTGCAGCAAATTCACAAATAATTATAACCTGTTTCTCGACAGTTTGTTCCTGTCTTTCCTAGAGGACAGACACAGATGTATGTTCCAAACTCTCGACAAGATTGCCCTGCAGTGCATGGTTTCTCACAAAGACCACCTGTAAAATCACGAAAGATTCACATTTTTGTGTTTAAATTAGCTAAGCTATACGCAACAGCATAAATCATGGAGGAAGTGCATATGCTTTAAACTTATTCATTGAAAAAAAGACCTAACAAAGTAAAAATAAAGAGATCCTTCCGTTCAAAAGCAATTTAGAGTTGTAATTTGATTTCGATTTTTTGACCTAGTTTTGTAATGCTCTCTGAATTTGTCCGACATGATTTTAATCAAAATCATGTTGAAGAAATTCATAACTTGACTAGGGTAGTGATCACATGGCAGATGTGTTGAGCTTAGGGGACAGAATTTCCTACGCCTGGTTTGGCCCAGTTTAGACACCAGATAATAGCGTAGCAATAATGCAATTATTAGTAACTCAGAAATCTCAGCAAACAATGTCTCTACTTTCTGTAAGAAAAGCATTTCCCGCATCAACTTGACTCACTCACCTTCATAAAAGATAAAGGTACCTTTGACATCTCCTCCATATTTGTTGCTGGCATTACACCTGTATTCTCCAAGTCTCCCTACTTGGATACCTTCAATAATCCATGTTTTCTTGTCCCACGTGCGGCCTGATTCTACATGGGTCCATAAGATAGTATGTGGTAGCGTTCCAGTCACATTACAATAAAGTTGAATTGTTCTACCCTTTTGGGCAGTGCGATTACCCATGGCCACTACTGAAGCAGCGACTAGAAGAGATATTACGAAAATTCAGAGTTAGCAGTGCTCTGGGTGTCATAAAATGTGCACAACATACATGTTTAAGAAGTCATACGCCTATTTCTTAAAACTTTTTGAAGCTTCGATCCCAATGTTCTCTTTGAACTAGCTCTTACTTGTATTTGGTACCGTAACAGTTAGTGTTTATTCGCCAGATCTGTTTTGAAATTTAAAATTGTATTCTGGGTAAGTACTGACAAAGCTGATCTACACTGTTTTAGCACACAAAAGTACCAACGTATAACTGAGATGTAAATGTGTATCAGAACTTTCACAAAAGATATGGAAGTCAACAAAGGACTTACTGCCCTAGTAATAAAACTATTTAAATACTATAAATGCACTTCAGAGCATTTTTCATCTGGGTGTCGAAAGACCAAAAGCAAAGTATTTCCAATAACCGTTAAGAGAAAAAGTTGAGTTTTCCATTAGCCAATGAGAATTCACAATGAAACAAGCAAACTACTTGAAGCGTAGCGACGTAAATATTCCACATTTCTGTACATTTTACCTTAATGCCCTTGGTGACTAATAATGTATCAACCTAAATACTGGCATTGAAATGTAAAAGTATTTATTATATGGCTGTCTCACAAGGACAGGGAACTGCCGAATTCACGAATTTGATTGGCTGAAATCAATGTTGAAAGCAATCTAGATTTTCCCATCTAGACCGGCAGCTAGACCGGTCTAGAAAAAAAAGGTACAAAGAATATAAAAAATTGGCATATAAGACACAGCCATATAATAAACATCTTATTAACCGAGCTAGGTCAGTCTGTATGGGAGAATCTTGACCTCGCTCGCTGGTACAGACCTCACTGCGTTCAGTCTGTACTGGCGACCTCGGTCAAGACTCTCCCATACAGACCTCCCACTAAATACAAATTGAATAGGAGGCAATTACTTACAGTAAACATCAATGATTGCCATCTTTGTTGCATTGCCACATTCATTGCTGGCTTCACATCTGTATTCGCCGGCTTCATTTCTGTTAGTATTCACCAGTTCCAACATATTTCCAGCAACGCTCTGACGATCAGGCTTAATCCAAGATACCATTGGTGGAGGTATTCCAGATGCATTACATGTCAAAGTCACATTATCACCCTCAGTTACATTCTGATCGTGTATTGTTTCAATATATGAAGGCACTGTAGTCAAGATACAACACAAATCACACTCAGAAGGCATAGCCGATGAATTTTTATATACGTTAAATTATGAAACAGGTATTTAGAAAAAAAAAAACGTTTATCCCTTTAAATATGTACATATACGAAAAGATCCGCAAGTCAATAGCCAACGAACCCTAAGGTTTGCTGGACATTGCTGGCGCAGGGAAGATAAACCAGCATACATCGATCAATGGATGGATGATACAGGGTGCATGGTAAAAGAACTCCCAAAGGCTTTGAATGACAGAGAAGAATGGAAGAAAAGTACGCGTCACGGGAAGCCAAGCAAACTCGACCTGGTGATGATGAATCACTGTTACTGGGGTCCCACTATGACAAAAATTATGGCAGAACTGTAGCTTAAGCCTTGCTTTTTTAAGCCGGCTTTGGCCATACGAACAAGTTTACACAACTTAAAATAATTTAATTGTATAAATTAATTTTTTTAATGAGTCAGTTTTAATTCAAAGACTCTGGTTGTCGTGATGGAACTAAAAGATATTGAAACATGTATTACTGAAAGGAAATGTTTTTATATTGCAGTCTCGCCATTTTTCTTGCAAGTTCATTTGGATGGAATAAAGGTAATCTTCAAACGATTTCCACTACCAATCCACATCTTAAATACCCCCAATCCTAACTCGACTTTTTTAAAAGTAACAAGAATGCAAAGATATAAAAAAAGATTTATTCTAATATTTGGCGCTGCTTATTCACAAACGTAAAAAGTGTATAGACAAAAAAAAAGGCTTCGCAGCTTCAGTATACCACACATTAAACTTACCATTAACTGCAACATGAACAGATGAACTGACGTCTGATCCTAAAGAGTTGTTGGCCACACATTTGTACATAAACAGTCTACCGGTTAGCACGCGGTTATACCACAACCCTAAAGGGCTTGCGTCTAAGATAGCAGTGTCATTCTCAAACAGCTGGTATGACGTCACCGATGGATTAGCATCAGCTGAGCAGTTAAAGCTAATGATGTCATCCTTGCATGCCTTGTTATCCGTGGTAGACGTTGCCAACCGCACATTCCCTGGTTTATCTACATTGAAACCAGACAAACTTTTAGATACTGCAGAGGACGGAAGAAAATTCACTGCAGTCAAATAATCAAAGTTTATGAATACGAATTTGAATTGTAATGTCAAGAAGGGAGTATAACAATGAGCACGGTATGATACTAGGTACTGAGTGTTTAAGAATGCAACGATCAATTCAAGGTACACAAGTCATTCAAACAATGAAATAAAAATTGATCTATAATTTGATCAAGTAGTAGATTAAAATTGTAATTGATATGATAAATGTCAGTGTGACCACGAACGCTGACTACCCATGTAAAATCAAAACCTTTAATCCAAAATCCTTCACGAAGGCTTCGAGAAAACTCGCACTAAATGCTATAGTGTTTAACGTAACGTTAATACCAAAACTCGCGGAAAACTAAACGATATCGGGAGAGATTTTAAATTGGTGACCTCGTGGCACCATTCAAAGATGCCGCCGCCACCGCGCATGAACAAAAACTTAGATGTCCGATATGGGAACCCAGGCGAAGGGCGTGCGTCAACCAGCCGCAATAGTCAGAAAAGATGACGAAACTACTTCGCTCTAACTCTTTGATGTCTGTATCAGAGGTTGGACTGTATTGTGAGTTTTAGGAACTACTGCATTAAAAAATTACCGGTACTTTCATTCTCATTCATTCAAAATATGTACATATACATCATACATGTAATGATAGTGATCGTCAGGGTATTGATGTAATAACCACACAGATTGACATAAACTGTTTGCGAAGAAAAAGCTGTTACACTTACAATTCACATCAATGTTCGTTGTCTTTGTTGCATTGCCACATTCGTTACGGGCCTCACATTTGTATGCCCCAGCTTGACTCCTGTTAATGTTGGTTACCTCCAACATACATCCACTAAGATGCTGTCCATTGGGACTCACCCAAGATACCACTGGTAAAGGAATTCCAGATACAATACATGACAGAGTCACATTGTTACCTTCAGTTACATTCAGATGTGGTGTTACCTGAGTTATTGAAGGAGGTACTGTAAAACGAGAAGTGATAATAAGAAACATAAGAACATGCTAATTAAAACTGCTGATTTAAATTAAATAAGCAAACTCCAGATAATCTTACAGGAGACAACCTTGTTTTACACGCCAGCCAGACAAAGCAAATGGTCAACTTGATTGTATGTTCGTGTAAGATCGTGCAAATACAGTCATAAGTAGACTCGCGGGCATGTGTCTGCGTGTGTGTACAGCTTATTGGATTTCATCGAAACAACAGTTAACTATGATTTAAGGTGGCTCGTACCAGTTTCCTCGCGCGGGGAACAGGTCACTCTTGCGTGACGCGCGCGAGAGAAACGTGCGAAAGAAGCGCGAGATCAAAAGATGAAAATTCAAAACAAAGATGGCGGCGCGTGGAATTTTTTCTACTCTTGTGAGAAGTTTACCTAAGAGCTTGTATTTGATGTGTTGAGCGGCCACTGTGAATACAGGAGATAGAAACTAAGATAACGAAGACGATTTTCGGAGAAGTAAAGGTTGCTTCACTTCACATTTAAAAGAAATATTCAACCGATATGAAATCTTGCGACGGCGAAAAAAGAAGAACTCAAGTGAAGGATAATCTACCTGAAGTGGAAGAAGACTTTGAAACTTGAAGGAAAATAATATGATATAGCCAGAATTCATGTGTAGGATTTTTAAGATGAGCTCGGGAGGCTGTCTTTGACGGCTGTTTAATGATTTTCTTAGCAGTAAACGTCTGTAAACATCAGATCGTAGGTGCTCGCGCGAGCACACGCAATTGTCAGCGGTAGCTAAAACAGATCATGAGCAAATGTCGATCTTATAGAGTCCAGATCTTTAAATGCGCGAGAACGCGCGTGGAGATTTCTAAACTCACGAAAGCTATTGCATGAAAACAAGTCCGGTGACCCCAATATGATAATAATGTCGAAAGGAATCATCAGAAAAAAACACTAGAAAATTCTACGGAAGGAAATTTGCGAGGTGTGAAAATTGCCCTTTTTGTAGATTTTCTGAAATTCCGCTCCGTATAATTTTTTAAAAATCTTTGCGTATTTTCCTTTTCAAGTGCCAGAAGCAATCACTGAGAAAAATCAGGGGGTCACATGGTTAGTTTTCGAATTATTTCAGCCACAAGCCAAAAAATGCGTCTGAATAAGCCTATGAAAGCGTTGCCATGGAAACTGCTAGTAACAAAATGACACTTATTTTTGGATAACCAATGATTATGTAATTCAATTCCGTAAAAGTGTTCAACTGGCCTTGGTCAGTCTTTCTGCTGTATTCTTTCAAAGTTACAAACCATCAAAAAGATGAAAACCGGTACGAGCCACCTTATGCTATTTTAGGTACCATTTACAATGACGATGACGCTTGTGCTGTTTTCTGATCCTACAGAGTTGTAGGCCACACATTTATAGACAAACACTCCTTCATTTTCCAAAGCCCAAATCCACATTCCTGAAGAGCTCGTGTTTGAAATTGCAGTTTTGTTCTGGAACAGCTGGTATGACGTCACTACTGGATTAGCATCAGCTGAGCAGTTAAAGCTGATTTCTTCTCCCTTACAAGCTTTGTTGTTCATGGCAGAAGTTATCAACTGGACATTTTCTGGTTTGTCTGAGGAAGAAAGAGACTTTTAACAAAAAAACTTTCCCATGCCTTAGTAAGTTACACATAGTTACTAAGTTACCATAACTAGCATAACTACTTAAATCTTGCTTTCAGCGACATTAATTATGGAAACATTCTTTATTTATTTTCCTACAAATTAAATGCGAGTTCCAAAAAAATGAAATTTTGTAACTGTTTGATAATAGTCAGGAAGTCAATGTTCACCTTTTTACGAAAGCCACGACTAACAAGTCTGATCAAGAAAAAAATATGCAACTTGCTGAAATAATAATGATAATAATAATAATAAAAATAGTAATAATAATAATAATCATCATCATCAAAATATATGAACTTCATATATTCATTGTATCTAATAATAATAATAATAATATTAATGATAATGATGATCTTTAATAAAAGCAATAACACGTCAGCCATGTCATTATTTACAAAGAATGAAATATAAAACAGATTAAGATAGAAAATAAAACTAACTATTAATGGCAGACAATGCTAAAAAGACATCTATTTACAAGAGTCGATTTAAAACGTGAAGTACGAACTCTAGGTAATATGTAATCATGAAATATTATACTGACGAATATAGGAAAATTAACATGCAAAAAAGCGAAATTTTTACTCACACTGCACATCAATGTTAGCTGCCTCTGTCGAGTTGCCGCATTCATTGGTGGCTTCACATATGTATTTACGACCTTCACTCCTGCTAATGTTTAAAATTACCAACATGTACTCATTAAGACGCTGGCCATTTGGCATGTGCACACTAAGAAGCTGGCCATTAAGTGTCCTCCAAGAAACCATTGGTGAAGGTATTCCAGATACGTTACACAGAAGAGTCACACTGTCACCTTCAGTGACTGTCTTATTATCTCTTGCTTGTATAGATGACGGCACTGCGAGAGAAATTTAAGTGAGATATTGAGCATGTGTCCGACAAGAAGAAGATGAACGTTTTTGAAAATTAAGCATTCAGACCATCTTACTTCTTAAAATAAGTAGCTTTGTACTCAAGCAACCTTGATCCCCCGAAACACTCAGCGGTTGGCAGTTTGACAGAATCTACTCAAAATGTTCCATTCGCCTCAGAATGGGTATATCCCGAGACAAACAGAAATATATGTATTTTTTTAATTTTAAACTATATAAAATTGGTGGTTTCCAATACACAAGAATTACAAAATACAACGATAAATGCGAACCATTCACAGTAACAGCAAAAGTTGTATGAGATGCTGTTCCCAAAGTGTTATTAGCCACACATGTGTAGACAAACACTCCGCTATCTTCCAAAATCTTGGTCCAAATTCCTAGTGAGCTCGTGTCTAAGATAGCAGTCCCATTCTCAAACAGCTGATAGGAAGTCACAGATGGATTAGCACTAGCTGAACAGTTGAAGCTGATAACATCATTTAGACATGCTTTGCTATTGATGATGGAGGTTGACAATTGCACATTCTCTGGTTTGACTGAAAACAAAAATGCAATCATCAATATTAAGTTCCAATAGTTTGAACTGATTACCGGTTGGATTCCCAAATCTTGCCATATGATCATTTAACTCACTTTACTTTACCACGGCCCGGTTGTTTGAAGGCCGATTGGCGCCAACCGAGGGTTAAATTTTAATATGCGTTTCTATAATTATCTCTTTAAAAGCTGTTTGGGATGATTTTCCCAATTCTTTTCGCAGCATTTAATAATGAAATTGTAGACGAATGGAATTAAACTGACTTTTCTTTTAAAGCTTTCAAGTCTTGATTCAATTTTATAATAATCCCGAGTAATCTTAACCTACCTTTGTAGGGGAAATTAGCCCTTAGGGAATAATGAAGTTACAAAACTTAAATGCTGACTTGAAGAAGTAATTATAAAATAGATTTGCAACGTAGAACTGGCAATTACTTACACTGCACATCAATGCTTGCTGTCTTTGTCTCATTGCCACACTCATTAATGGCTTCACACTTGTATTCTCCAGCTTCAACCCTACTGATATTCATCAGCTCCAACACATTCCCAGCAATACTCTGACCATCAGACTTAATCCAAGACACCATTGGTGGAGGCATTCCAGCTGCAATACACGTCAGAGTCACATTGCCACCTTCAGTTACATTCTGATCGTGTAGTGTTTCAATAGATGAAGGCACTGTAGAAAAATACAAACTAAAGATTTCAAATTTAAAAGGTTAAGCCGATGAATAAGTAATGCTATAAACGTTACATTTCTGAAACATATATCCCTGTAAAAATTCATTCACAACTTGAATTACCTGTACAATGCAATGTACATTGCATTTAAAGCCTTCGTCACATTACCTTGCTTTGCTCCTAAGAACTGACTAACCAAATATAGTTCGCTTTTTGTTTTTCATTTAAGGCCACTGGTGAACGTGTAAGTATTGAAAGTTATTGAGACACGCATTGGAATTTCCCTGAAGTTTATTTACCATGAATTAAGGTAATGCTCAAACGTTTTCCGCCTCTTATCCAAGTCTAAAAAGCCTCCAATCTCCACTCGACCCTTTTAAAAGTGACCAGGGTATAAACATTAAAGAGTTTGTACTAATATGCAGCGCAGCTAGCTGAAAGATACAAATTAGCAAGTGAATAAAAAAAAAGAGCCTGGCTACAGAATAAAGCCTACCATTTACTGTGACAATTACAGATGAACTGACGTCTGATCCTAAAGAGTTGTTGGCCATACATTTGTAAATGAACACTCCGCTCGTTGACAAGTTCCTATTCCAAAATCCTGAAGGGTTTGCGTCTAAGATAGCAGAGTCGTTTTCGAACAGCTGGTATGACGTCACCGATGGATTAGCATCAGCTGAGCAGTTGAAGCTAATGGTGTCATCCTTGCATGCTTTGATATCCGTAGCAGATGTTGTCAACTGCGTATTCTCTGGTTTATCTATAATAATTACATACAAACTACGTCAAATGCTGTGGATAGAAGAAAACTCCCCACAGTTAAATAATTCATACAAAAAAGGTGGATCAGAAATAAAATTGATTGATAATTTGATGAAGTAGTTGACCATGACTTAACTTGATACACGAATGTCAGAAAAGATGACGAGACTTGGTTACTCTTCCCCTTTGTTGTCTGTATCAGAGAGGATTGACTCTAACGAAAACTGCATACACTAATCTATTTTAAATTATTGATAACTTAATTTCAATTCATACAGAACTTGCTCATGGGCGTTATACATGTACTAATACGTGTAACTATTGTCAGTGTATTGATTCATTAAAAATACTGACAAACATGAAATTTTCAGGAAGAAGAAACTGTTCCACTTACACAGCACACCGATGCTTGCTTCCTTTGTTGCATTGCCACACTCATTACTGGTTTTACATTTGTATTCACCTGCTTGACTCCTGTTTATGCCTTTTACCTCCAACTTGTATCCATAATGATGCTGCCCATCGGGACTCATCCAAGACACCATTGGTGGAGGAATTCCGGATATATTACAAGACAGAGTCACATTATTACCTTCGGTTACATTCTGATGCTGTGTTACTTGAGTTATTGAAGAAGGTACTGTAAATGTAACGCAATGATAAGACAGAAGACAAAAAAAGCAAGTCAAAAAAAGCTAAAAATAAAGTTGAATAAGCAGCCCAAAAAATCCTCAAAGATCCTAGGTTGTCTGCATACTAGTAAAGCAAATTAAGCAAATTAAGCAAAATGTCAACTTAACACTTTTTCTTAGATAGTGCGCGTACACGCCTAGGTACACTCACGGGCAAGCCCTCTGGGTGCACTGATATACAGCTTACTGAATTCAGCCGAAGCAAAATATCTACAGACAGGCACACTTTAAAAAGGCTGCTTTACTTACCGTTCACAGTGACAGTAACACTTGTGCTGTATCTTGATCCGAGAGTGTTGTTTGCCACACATTTGTAGACAAACACCCCTTCATATTCCAAAGTCCTATTCCACATTCCTGAAGGGCTTGTGTCTAAAATGGCACTTTCGTTCTCGAACAGCTGGTACGACGTTACCGCTGGATTAGCATCAGCTGAGCAGTTAAATCTGATGAATTTTCCCTTACAAGCTTTGCTATTCATGGCAGAAGCCATTAACTGGACATTTTCTGGTTTGTCTAAAAAAGGAGACAATTTATAAACGATAATTCCCATGCCTTGGTATGTGTAATGTATAGCAGCCAAGGAGTCACTCTCTTTCCCTGGCTAATTGAATGCTTACATTTGTGTATCGGTAACGTTTCTCTCAGCACTGTTCCACAGCTATTTAGCTAATTCTTTATTTAGCTACATGTGACTGAGGCAAAGTAAACTTTGGGCTAGGTCTCCTGCAATTAGCAAGGTGCCTTTTAACCCTGAGAAGCGTTTGCAATATGTAAGCTTCAAATAAACAACTCTGCACAAGAAACAAAGGACAGGAATGTAAATTATTGTACTGTGATAAAGAAATGGAAGAAAATCATAATGTAAAGAACGAAATTTTACTTACATTGCACATCAATGCTTGCTGTCTCTGTTGCATTGCCACACTTATTACTGGCTTCACATTTGTATTCACCAGCTTCACTCCTGTTAATTTTTGTAACCTCCAACATGTATCCAATCAGACGCTGACCGTCAGGACTCATCCAAGACACCGTTGGTGAAGGGATTCCAGATACATTACACAGCAGAGTCACATTGCTACCTTCAGTTACATTATGAGGTTGTATTTCCTGTATGGACGAAGGTCCTAAAATATGAAACAGAGAAAAAAACTATTTACTAGCATACTAAGTGTAAATACAAAGTTGACGCTTAGCTGACCTTTAACCGTGATCTCCTCAAGGAGCAGAGTTCATCCACAGTTGAACACGGGTCGTAAGGGAAATCATTCTATTTTAAATCGATTGAAGAATTCCTCATAATCTTGATCATTATTGTCATACATTTTTTTCCAATATGGCAAAAAAGACAAAAAGATGAGAACCAGAGACAGAGTAGTGATACAACTTTGTCCTCTAGGATGGAAATACGGTGTACACTCTTGCTTAGTCTGATGACCCAAAGTGAGAAATTGCAGAGCTACTTGGAAAATGTGTATGCTTTTTCAATATTACAGTTAGCCTCAAGGGCTTTTAAGTGAGGCTCGCTTAACTTGTCTATTGATAGCTAATACTCCCTGTGTTGAGTTGGCTGAAAAAAAGTCTCAAAGAAATTTAGATGTGAGCATCCACAGAAGCTCCTTATAATTTAGCATTAAGTTACTGAATGCATTAATTCGTCATACACCACAAGTACTCACGACAAAAATCGAATTCCACTGTGCGATTTGGTGCAGTTCCTATTCCATTAGATGCTTGACAGCGATATGTTCCGCTATTATTTCTATTGTTTTCGAGGACAAACTGATTCCCAGTTGCCAGTATATCACTGTCACTTCCGTTAGCATATACTCTGGTCCAGGTGATGTTTGGTGTTGGTTCCCCATCTGCGGTACACTCGAAAGTAATACTGGGGTCACTGTCACTAACAACTACATCATCACTGACACTAGTTAATTCTGGTGGATCTGATTAAAAAAAAAAAGAGGGAAAAATTAACAACTGAACCAGTTACAAGTACGCATAATACTTATACAGCTTGTAATGGTGTGTTACCAGTATTAGCATGCTTTTAAATTAGGTCGCGTGAAACCTTTTTTTAATCTACGTTGTCATTAAGGCCGATCTTCACTCTAATGTAACACCGGGACCACCTTTGCTAGATACTACATCGGCTATAGTAATGTTAATTTCTGGTGTACTATTAAACAAAGTACAAACTCACAGCTATGTCTATTTAACCTTGCATGATGTATGTTTGTCGCTTTCATAGATCATCACATGTACTTGCCTTGTCTAATGAATAGATATGACGATGTTGAGCAAAGTTCGCGAATAATTATATCAGCAAGCCACCATAGAGTTATGAAATTGTTTTAAACAAAGGACAGAGCAAAACTGTTCCTCGAGTTTGTAAATCGTATCGCTCATACTGAAACAGTACAACAAACAAACAAACAAACAAAAAAACCTTACACTGCACTGTAATTGTCACTGAGCTAGTAAACGTCCTTCGGTCTGGTTCGCGGGCTACTTGAAATGCATAACTTCCAGCATCTGCTCTGGTCAGCAAAGGCAACGTAATGTTTGTCTGTGTCGCTGTTATATTTGCTTCCACCCTTCCTTGGTAATCTGGAAATATAAAAGCTTGTGCGTCTGATGCACTGCGTTCTGTGACACTTATTGCAATTGATCTTATCAGCATAAACTCAGCTTCTCGAAACGCTCCACCGAGAGTGTAGTTCCACTGCAGAAATAACCCATTACCCTCCAAAACATTGGATGGAGAAGAAGGCTCTCTTGTGAAACCAGGCTGGGACACTGCAAAACAAATGAAAACGAAAATCTACTTAGCCTTTAGGGTTCTTGTGCCTGCCAATGATTCAATATTTTTACCACAGACAATTACTTAAAACTCACGATTGGCGAATAATTAAACCTATGCTTCATCAATAGAATGTCAGATTTTGGCCATGAAATTTTAAGTTCGTCGGTCTGAGTCAAGTCTTTCAAATTTCGCAATGGTCTCACTGTAGTAGAGGTTCGAAACCTAGAAACTTCCCCCTAGCCATGATTCATCTCTGTGCATGGAATTTACGGGAGTAATTTTTGATGCTATGCGAGAGAATTGTTGACAGAGATGGCTGGCTATGAAAAATTCAAAATAAAAAATGACAGTGCAGTAAGCAGTGTTCGATGCTGGTGACTCAAAATATTGTGCTTTTGTTTTACTCTTTTATTTTTTGGCTTTTTTCTATAAATGTACCGAATACATGGCATGATTGCAATATTATCGTGCAGTGGTGTTGTCACATCCAAAACAAGCTGAAAAACCGTGATAGGAGCAAAATCGAAAACAGTCTTAAAATATAGAGATCTTTCGTATATCTGGTTGGAACACATATCTCTTCAAGTAATCTTTAATCCGCTTTTTTACCGAGAAGCTCGAACACATTTAGGATTATTTGTGCGGAGTACGTAAGTCGTATTTTACGGTTGGTTTCTTGATGTATACTCTTGGCATATATTATGATAATCGGGATCTGTTGAGGCAGACAAGGCGGAACAAGAATGATGACTATCAAATTTAAATAAATCCCGAACACAAGCAGAGACCATCTAAAGACGAAGTTTGTCAGTGGTATATCCGTTACATTCATCGCGATGGACGAAAATTTTTGACTATTTTATAACTTTCTTTGAAAGATTCTGATCAACTTTACTCTCTTCCACTAAACTGACCTACTATTCCTATGCAATTTTCTCAAGTGAAATTAAATAAAACCTTGTGAGTTACACACGGAAGTGACCTGGGTTCATGAAGATTTCAGCAAACATTTCGCCTTTGTTTCCTGAAGTTGGCTCTCTTTGTCAAGAATATACACAAAGTTGATTGGATGCATTATATTATTGTATCTTGTACTTGCTGACTTCCTACTTCATATGTTGCCTTTTAGTTACGTAACTATGCTCAAACCGCTTTGTGCATATAGGCTGATAAAAGCGCTTACTTCCTGAAACACAGAGCAAATAATCTCACCTGCACTGGGAACAAAAACTTTGGATAGGAAGACGATTTTGATAAAGTTACTCCACATCCCCATCAAGAACATGGCGTGGGAAATATTGCCAGTCTCTTCAACCTACATGAAAGGCACTTCAACTAATTGGCATTTTTCCTGCCTAATTTGCACACGACAAAAAAACACATTAGCCAGTCGCCAAGGTCATGTATGGGGGGGGGGGGGGGGGGGCAAAGGCCAGAATCAGCTTAAAGTTAAAAGAGAGCTAAAAAAATTGTCTAAAAATGAACCGAGTGAATTTTCGTTTGAGGCCGCCCAAAAGTTAGTCTTTTATCCAAAAAACCAAGGCTACGATTAATTATCAACACTTACCACTCCATTGATAGTGCGCCGTAGGATCTAAATAAAGCTGGCTTCCATGAACGACCGCCGTGATGAACCCCATAGTTTGTAATCATCGTATCGTTGGTTGACCTTCGCAAACAGCGAGTATCAAGTTCTAACTGTATAAGATATAGCAAGATGTTTACAGATGACACTTCGCCGATAGAGATCAAGATCCTCAAGCAAAAACACTAACCTTCAACGAACGCATCGGGCGAACACGTAGCTTTAAGCGTAAACTTTATTTCTTCCCACCGAGGACCTCTGGGCAGAAAGAAAATTAGTGAGTTTCGTCAAAGCGAAAACTATTATGCTAGGATATAAAAAAGCTAACGGAAATTTTAATGTTTATGTAGAACTGCTTCTAATATCAATCAGTTAAGAAATGTCAACGCGACTGCCTCTATTCAAAACATGCACCCAACATGCAGTCCATTGACTCCGAGTCTTATCCCAGTAAGATTTCTTGCAAAATCGAACAATCCACTTATTCGAAAAGGCATTAAGAAGAAGCGTGACTGCTGTATCGTAAACCGACATTATAGGTGGTTTGCAACTAATCTCTAGAGACACAGGTAACAATGATGAAAGGAGAAAATGTTGGTGGACGAACAAAACAAGCTAGTGACTATGGTTTACGTCCACCAACATGGCGGCAATGACGTAACGTGCAAACCACCTCTTGCCAGCATTGGGTGAACACGTAAATATTGGCACGTGATTTGACGCCAAACATCAGAGCAACAGGATTTTTCCCCGAAAAAAACAACACGGTAAAAGCTACAAATATCCTACTGCGATGTAATTTTAATTCTATTTTAGTTAGCTCCTCGATTAGTTCAAGCGCTGATACATATTAAAATTGTTCACGCAACTGCCTCTATTCAAACATGTGGTCAATCGATTCTCTCAACCAGCTATCGGTTATTATTAAAAACTGGATCATTGGATAATACAATTCAAGACTTTTTATTGGCTAAGCCATTATGGTATATGAGCCAATATACCATAATCTACAAATATGGTAA